>NW_028281424.1:105000-405000 GCF_059751285.1 Brachycentrus maculatus
AACATAAATAATGCAGTTTCGCTTTACCTAACTATTTATATCGCTTACTATCCTGGAACGGTACCATAAATGCTTGCGCCATTTTGTGTGGAATAGTTTAGAATGAAAAAACAATTGTTTCGAAATACCGACATTTAGTATTTTGTATCTCTTTTTTATGAATCGTCGTATGTATATCAATTATATTTGCATAATATTGTATGTTATGCATAAAAAAAGTGTTCAATTGTTCGGTTAAATTTTATTGTTCAATTTCAAGAGCTACAAGAAGTAAGATTTATTTCAATATGCCTCTCACAAGTGATAGTGGCTAATGCGTTCCGTTTATTTGACATAACAACATTATTTAAGTTACAACTTGTCAAGTCTGCGTAATCTAAATATGTATTGCAAACATTATTTCAACTTTATTGTTTTATAGAGACAATAAAACATTTGCAACACTATTTCAGTCAACAATGAGTCTTTGTTGCTGGAAAATAAGGTAAATAGAAATTCTTAGAAATACGACATTTTATTATTATTCAATTTTATAAAGCTTTTAAAGTGCGATCGAGGCAAAAAATTAAATCTAATAAAAAAAACTTGCATATATTTTTTTAAGTTTTCTTAAAACTAATAATATGAATTATATTAATACATATTTGATTCAACAAGAAATATAACGTATAATTTTGTTATGTAAAATAAGTAATTTATTTGATACTATAGGTATCATTTTATGGGTAGTTTGAAGGATGAGGAACAGTAGGGTAGACTGGGTACGGTTGAAACACAGGACGGTTGAAACAGAGCAAATATCTTGCAAACCGTATGCGGTAGGGTGAAGGGTCCAAGGGACGAACAAAGCGGACAACAAGTTCAAACACGAATATCAGTGTTGCATCGCTCGCCGCGTGGTGCAGTTGCTTGTAGGAGGTCCTATTGTATTTTGATAACCAAAAGTAAGTATTTTTGTTCTGAGAATTTTCCTTTTATTACGGTTTCTATTGAAACGATATTATTGAGTATGGTTTCATGTTTGAAATGAAGCTTGTAGAACACGATATAGTGATTAGTTTTAATGTGCCATTATTATTAACATTACTATTTTCTGTTTTCTACCTAAAGGAGGGGTTGGGGACGGTTGAAACATTTTTTGTGGGTACGGTTGAAACAACATATTTTTTCAGTTTTCCTGTTTTCTAGATGCCGAGAGTACGCGCAAGAAAGACTTCGAGAGGGGAGGTCGACTTGTCGAGGTATACATACGCTTATGAGAAGGTTAAAGCAGGAGATTCACTGCGAAAATCGGCGGAGAAGCATGGATTAAACCACTGTTCGCTCATTAGATATATACGAAAGCGAGATGCATCTGGTGAAGAAGAAAATGGGATATGAACCCCAAAATGAGGTTTTTAATAAAGAGCAGGAGCAGGAGCTTGCGAAATACTTGCTACTAAAAAAAACAGATAAAGAAGAGATAAGAAAGGAGCATGAAATAAGGTTGAAACGGATGAAAACTAAGTAAGTCAAGAAAAGATTGGATGGAGGAAAAAGTAGAAGGATCGTTAATGGAAAAAATTATCATAATACGCAACAGGAATCATCATCAGAAGAGGACAAGTGCTATTGTCTTGTTTGTCTGTCACTGTATTCAGAAAGCAGATCCGGTGAAAAGTGGATACAGTGCACCACTTGTAAACTGTGGGCTCAAGAAGACTGCACAAAAGGTGGTCTTAGCTATGTTTGCCACAATTGCGACTCGGAATGATCCCAAAGCTAGATTTTCGCTTGATTTATGACTAATCAAAATGAAAGAAGTGTTTCCTTTTAGTTTATTCACAGATTATTTTCGTTCGATTTGTTTTTTTTTTAAATGCCATTGTTTTTTATTGTTTTTGTTCATTACATATCTGTAAACTGATCAATATTGTCATGCGGTGCCATAATTATTTATAAAACAAAAATAAATAATGAATAAAACGTCTTACAATATTAAATATTGATTTATTTGCGTGTGTTTCAACTGACCCCAATCACTGTTTCAACTGCCCCTGGTATGGGGACGGTTGAAACAAATCGGATATATTTTTTAAATTTGATCTGCCACTAAAAATAACACACCGGGTACTGAAATAATACTTCCCATTAGTAGACAGAAACACGCTCTTGTATTTAATGCATCTTCATCATCGCTTGACTTGTAAACAGCAACACTATGGACAATATAAGCAAAATTGTTTCAACCGTACCCAGTCTACCCTATAATTAATGTTCTTATTATAATATACGCCCAGAGCGTGATGTTAACTAAATAATATATTGTTAACATTTCCCACGTAAAATCTTTGCTCTATTATCAATTCTAAAAAAGGATCCAGGAAACAAAAGTCGTAATATATTTTCGAACTAAGACCAGTTATGGAAATTGGACGAATTCAGGTTTAGGCGATAATCCTGAAAAATAGAGTAAAATCTTTTATTCAATTTATGGTGTGTATTGAAATAAATCAACCAGATAATTCTAAGTAGATATATTTATGAGTTGGAGTTTCTTCAAAGACACCATAAGAGTTATAAATTATAACAGGTTTGTGGTAAATTAGTTAAAGAATAAAGTTTTACGATATTATTCATTAATTTATTTAAGTGATATTTTTCTAGACGTTTCCTAAATGTTAATCAAATACACGAAATTCATCTTAACTTTTATAAAAAAAGCGATGTTTTCAGTTTATTTCATATTTAACTTTTTGTTATTCGTGTCAGCAACGTAATTCAATCGCGACATCAATGGCGCGATTGTTGTCCTCATCAGGTCAGTTTGGTACTAATACGATGCCTTTTAAAGTAGGAATATGGTCTAAGGCCCCTTTTTCGCAAGTAAGTTATTTAAAAAATCTATATCGCCGGTCACACAGGTTGAGTAAATTAAATAATGATTTTTTTTAAAGCCTTAAAATTTTCATTAAATTAAAAATTAAAAAAAATAATAAGTATAAAATGCACACAAAATTAACATTAATAAAAATAAACAACAAAAGATTTTCCATTAAACGATATTATGTGTTATGAGAAATGTGTTGTGGTTTATTTGACTATATTTTTTTTATGCGAAGTGCATGGTAAGTGATGTTTTATTTTACACATACAGCAGTCATTTCTCTACTCGTATAGTTGATCGAGTCGATCATATATAATATAATAGATCAATATAGACCCAAGTCGATCATACTCCTGATTTAATAAAATTCATGGATGAAAACAGCTCTCTCTCTCTCTGGTCTCAATCCTGCGGATTGGTCTGTAGCAACAGATGACATCTCTTTTGCCATTCTCGCCTATTTTCGGAAGTCCTCTTCAGCTCATCATAAAAACAGCTACTTGCATGCATATGTTGATCCGAACATAGTAAAAAATGCAGTATCAAATATTTTCATTGCTTCAAATGAGTTTACTAAAGAATTTCATTATTGTAAAACTTTATTGTAAGTTTTTTTTCTTCATTTATTTATTTGTAATTTTATATGCTTTCTACAATACAATCTATAAATTTATTTCTCCACGTAAAACTGTTTTGGAACTCTACTGATTCCATTTCTTAACTATCCATACCAAGCCAATACTATAAACTATGGAAATGAACCAAATTGAAGAAACTCAATTCTAAAGATTTAAATGAAATTATGTGATTAAATTAATTGAACCTTTCTGAAAAAGCTGTACTTATTTCCTTACTTATTAAGTTACTAAGGGTTCTTACCCTATCTTTACCTGAAAAAAAGTGTTTTTTAAGTTTAAGTCAGAACTCAGTAGATTTCTGAATAGATCTCTGATTCGGGGTGAGTTGTTTTTACTACTTTTCACTTCAACATAATACTGTTTTTATAATATTGATATATAAACGTTTTTTATAATTAACGTGATCTTGAATTCCACGCACCTTAGTACTAAAAATATGCAAGTAACCTTTGGTATTTCAAACTTATCTTTTAGCAGTTCTAACGCTGATCCTGTATAACACATAATTGTTTTTCACCTACATAAAATATTGTGCACTTTACAATATATTATATATACTCGTGTATGTTTGTTGTTAATCTTATGACAATAAGCGTAACGCTATGATCTATTATTTTAAGTAAATAGTATGACCTTTCGTACCGCGTATCTCCCTCAAGAGGTGATTGGATTTGCTAGATGGACAATACTGTACACGGTGTACCAAATTCACCATTTTTTAGTTACAATGAACACATTTTTAAACGAACAAAAAGTATCGAAATATATTTTCATTGGCATTTCAACAAAAATAAAAAAAAAAGTTATCGAGGCGCAAATAAGAATAAAGCGAGTAAAAATATAGAAGTCTGGGCGTTTTCAGGGTTTACAACCTGTCATTGACTGGTTTGAGTGATACATTATATACTTTGTAACATTTACCAATCTACATGACAACCATATTATTGAAATTTAGAATTGAATATTACCAGGTACTTCTAACATTCCGTGATCCATATTTAATTGAATAATTTTTAAACTTAACAACATAGATAATTTTTGAAGATTATAAGTAAGTTAAACTTACACAAGTATCTCTAGGCACAATCGAATTTGTGAACAGGTAGTCCAGAAGTTTTGTTACACCGTATATAATATGTTATTTTAAATTTAACGATTTTAGGTGCGGCGTTAATTTCCGCCTCAGAAGGTCTCAAGGTCCGGGTATACCCAAGGTGAGTGGACAGTATGGAAATCTTACTATTGCAGAATACAGCCTGAGAAAAATCTCATTATTAGACATATTAATTGTCGGTCAAACAAAGGTATATACGTATTGTTTTACAACGGAAAACGATTTTGTCTCCGGATTATAAAGATTGTTTAATACTACCTGACGTGTATTATAGAATAGTATCGTGGCAAATAAACGACACGAGTAGTACTACTAAAAACTAATTATTTGAACAACTTCAGTAGTAAATTTCTGTAAAAGTCTGAACAAATACCAATTTGATGTTATCTTGTTATCTCAAAAATCGCTTTCAAAGAAACATTAAATTCAACAACTTATGTGAGATTTCCTGTTATTGAAATGACACTTTTTTAGTTCACACATAATATTATACATTGCTTTATATTGCGGAAACATGTTTGTGTTTTCTTAAGATTCATATTTAATTGTATAATTTATTCCAATTAAGAAATTATCCGTCAGTGACAGATTTAATATTTAAGAGGACCCGAACCCAATTTAAATTAGACGATTTTTTGGTATGATAAATGAATGTCTAAGATATTTTTTATGCTGGTTATATCTAGCTTAATACGATTTGGCAACATTTCAATAAAAAAATATATTCTACTTAAATTAATTGCTATTTATCAATATTTTGAGATAATGTGACATTATGCATGACATTAAATCTAAGGGTCGAATTTTGAAATCATACGAAAACAGGAAAAAATATTTTATGTAATCAGTTAGTCGTAATTTGGTGTCGATTCTAATATGCGAAAAATCATTTTAAACTGCTCGTATTTCCATATTATACCACAGACGAATACATATCGTATTTACATACTTTTTTTAAGATTCCAAGCACCAACCAAGAGTAACAAACACATTTGGTTTTGAATGCAAAAAGTCAATAGAATTCGTTATACTGGTTTTCAAAGAAAAATAAGTTGTCTCTGCAGAAAATATGTGGCTATGTTTATTGTACATAATAAATAAGCTATAAAGATTATTATTACATTAGCTTAAAAATAATTGGCATCCGGATTTGGTGAATTAAAAAATAATTTTAACCAATGACCTTGCACTATTAAACCAATAAATTTAATACGTGTGGTAAAGATTTTTGACGGTCAATATTTGTGTATCATTAATAACTTTTAATGTGACAGATGAGCGTTAAATATTCCACTAAAATACAATTTAGAAATGATTTAGCACTTTTTATGTATATATATATTTTTTGTATAAATCAACTTTCGATGATTCACAATCAACAAAAAAGCAAGAATTAAGTTTCTAATTTCACCATATTCAATTATTTCTTGTGACCCAGTTCGAGTTTTTTCCAACTTTTTAATTTTTTCTTAAATATATGTTTAATTAAAAATCACCACAATATTTAAATGTTAAAGTCGGTAGGTATTTTTAATTGAAAAATTGTTTTAATATTTTTTACCAAATTAGTGATTTAAAAAAAATACTATATAGTCTAGGATATTTTATGATTTATTTTTGTGAGTAAAATTTAGAATAATGAGTTAAATATGGTATAAACATACTAAAATGTGGATGATGTGACTTAAAGAATCGCAGGAAAAAAGTGGAACTGGGCAGATCATATGGCACATACATCTTAACATATGTGGTGAACATTCATATATATGGAAAAATAAGGTGCTTGACTGAAAGCCTAGAACAGGACGCAGAAGCGTGGGTAGGCCGTAGACAGGATAGTCCGATGACATTCAAAAGTGGCGGGCCTACACTGGAAGAAAGTCGCGTCCAACAGAAAACTGTGGAAGTCTAAGAGAGAGGCCTTTGTTTAGTACTGGACACAAGAAGTAGGTTGAAGTAAGAAGTAAGTATATTAAAAATTATATAGAGATTTTTAAAAATTGAAATAAAAATATATTTGTGATTAAGAATTTATCATCAACGATGAACGGAAAAGGTTTGAATAAAATCCTTAACCTAAATTGCGAGGGTTATTAATAACATGAATAACGTTTCCCGCCTCCGATTCTGACCATACATTATTGAAATTTGAGGAGATTAATACGATTTGGTAAGTATTATTACCAAAATGTTTAATTAACCTTCTACTTAAACAATAAATTCAATAAAAATGCTAAATTTGTATCACGAGAAATGAGAGTTTAAAGAACATTTGTATGCGTGATCACGAAATCAATAAATTTTAGAAATTTTAATTAGTTGTTAATATTTTTATTTAACTTTATTATCGTCGTCTTTTTAAACTGCATAATTTTATAATTCGCTGTGTTTTATCGATTATTTACAAAAATGTCTAAGATATATTTAGTGCACCAGTTTTCATAATTTTCACATTCTAACAATGGATTTTTACATCCAAAAAAAAAAATCTAATAAGAATTTATTAATTTATATATTATTTCAAAATTCTTCACCTTTGCTTTCCATTTTTGCTTTATTCTCAGACTCCACCCCCTGATTCACCCTCTAACTCTCCCCCCTCCTTACTTACAGAACAGATAATTATTTATGCTTTAGTTTATACTTAGACCTGAAGATGGAAACATAGCTTCCGAAACTAGTGATTCAAATAAAATTATTCATGTGGTAAAAACAAGTGTTTTCTTTTAAATTAAAAATGGATATTCTTATACACACGATCCCAATAATATATTTATGTATGTTTGAGTTAAAAAAAAGATATGCAAGGCTGAGATAAGCATTATCTATACAATCATGAAAGGTGTGTAGAAAGGGTTTGGGTAGGTGAATAGAATGAGTGAAGAAAAAATAGTAAAACATATTTTTGATGCGAATGTAGTTGGTAATAGAAGCAGAGGAAACTAGGCATGATCAAGTATCATGATAAGATCAGGAGTCGGAATAATCGGCGGTTATGTATGAGGAGATGTATGAATGTGGAAGAGGCGAATAATGTTTACGAAGACAAATTGATGTGGCAATTCTGTTCTCTCTGCCTACCGTGATGGTTGGTTGGTTGGATGGTTGGTTAGTTTCATCGGTCATGTTTAACTGAATTTACAACCACGATAATTCGAAATAAAAATCATTTCAAAACTTAATTTAATTAGTTTCTGCATTTTTTGTGGTTTTGTTCGTCAAATTTAGTAAATTGCTTTTACTATCTACAATATATTTTTTATTTCTGACCAATAGTAAAAATTATCGTTTTACTCTCTGAAAATGTAAAACACACGCGATACCTTCGCTAAAAAAATGGAAATCGAATGTTCCAAGACGTGTGACATAACGCTGGTTTACCCTTTATTAAAAATAATATATTCATTTTATCAAATTCAGTCATCGACTTTCAAGTATGTAAAATATTTCGTGTTTATTCAAACGCCTTTAATCCATATGTTTATATTTCGAATCACAAATAATGACACCTGTGGATATTTCTTAGAATTAACAGCAGTTCATTTTCCCTTTCGGCGGTTTCTTTCTTTACTCAGCGTTGATGTTATTTACGACTAGAATCAGTAAACAATTTCTCGTTTTTCTGAATTTACATTTTAACAGTAATATACCTTTAAAAATAACAAAAATATTGTAAATTCAATTTATTTATCGTTTTTATTTTAGAGTTTTAAAGTAAAAAAAATAATGTTTAAAGGTTATCAAAATGAGTGTGTAGGTCAATACATATATATGTATTGTATATCGTTAACACACGAAGGAAAAGTGGTCAGGCCTCCGCTCCAGGGTAATATTAAATAAATATTAGAGTAAAAAAAAAACAAAAAAAAATATTATTTGACCTTACCCAGGGAATCGAACTCGGGACTTCCAGAAGCCAAGCGGCTACGGAGCCGGACATAAAATTTACATAACATATTTGTATTTTGTTTTTCTTCGTCTACATCTTACCCTCATCCTCCACTCCTAACGATGCATAGGGTACTGCACCACATCGACAAAGTGTTTTCTTGATCGTCAAGTCCTGTGCCTCAAGGTTGATGTCAAATTAAACATGTGCTAATTTGATCCGCTTAGTTTAGCCCCGCCTGTACAGGTTATAAAAAATAAGTAAATAAAATTGATACCATTTTTTTTAATGATGATATAATCTTATTTAAAAACTCCACTTTATATATTCAATGTCTGTCATAAGAACCGAAAGAATTATGGTAAAATTAATTGTCAATTATCTTTTCTGTCTAGATCAAAATGTTAAGAATCGTGAAATTCAAATTTAATTTTACTATAACAACTTTAATTTGTACAAAATACAAGCATAAACACATATTTTCAGATCGATGTCGTGATTCCAATTTGAATATTATAAATAATTTTTCCTTCATGTTTTTGTTTTTGCGAGTTATTGTTTAAATACACATAAAAGATCCATTTTCACATTGTTCAGTTCCACACGATTTGAAGCGCTTCCAATTTGATGTTTCAGAACCTTGATTTTTCACGGGGGTTCTTCCTGCCAAACCGAGATTTCTGAAAATGGACAAGTCAGAGTATCTCAAAATGTGATGACCAACTTCTGGTTCATTAAAAGGTATTGTTTTCTTTTTTTTTTTAATAATAATCTAATATTTAAAAATAAAACAAATAATTTTCATTTAAATGGAATTTAAAAAAAATGTGAAATGTCAACAACTGACTTAATTTCTTAAGTTCCGGATCTCAAGCATTCAAATCAGAATGTGCTCAGCCACGCTCAGGGCAGGTCGTGTGTTCACGGAAAAAATGTAAATGGAATATTTTTTGTTTTTTATTGGGCCTTAAACGATTCTTTTACAACATTTTGAGTAGGTTCAAATACTTGTTCACAAAATCTGTATTATCTCCAATTACAGAATTTATTTTCATATTATTTTTTGACATCTCATCATCAATTTAGAAACCTTAAATAATAAAAATGAAAATGGTATTTTCTGGCGTTTCTCATGTGTGTGATTGTAATCCAGGATTCGGACCTCACATACTAATATAAGAGTTTCTGCTTAATAAAAAGCTTCTTTACATCTCACCAATAGATGTCTCTTGTGAAGTTCTACTGATTCGAGAACAAGGTTTTTAAATTGGTTCATGTATATAGAACTTCCAAGAATTCGAGTAGTGTGGTTGTCAATAATGGGTAGAATTGGTGAATATTACACATATGTAAAGTGATCACTTAAACCAGCCTATGACGGTCGTCAGCCCCGTAAATGCCCAGACTTCAATATTCTTCTTCATAATTGATGAGATGTCAAAAAAGAATAAAAAAAAAATAAAAAAATAATAATATGATTATTTTACGGTTTAAAAAAGAAGTCAAATAATTAATTAAAAATTAGAAAGCAAAAATAATCCCTACATATAAATGAAACTTTAAGATGCAATTAAAAAAATGATATGTCAACAACTTACTTAACTTGTTAAATGATTTATTTTATAGTGATGATCTAATAATCTAATAATAAGAAATAATGTATTATCTATCTTCATCTCCTTTATCTGCCCTATTAGATCCCCCCGATGATAACTATCACTTGAGAGTAATTGTTTCTGAGGTCAGCTCTATTTTCTATAGTTATAAATATTGTGAGAAGCCATTACAATATTGGATAATTGTTTTAACTATTCTGAAGATGCCAGATCACTTGTCCATGTGGTATTTTTCACTATAACATAGAAAGAAATATAGACTGAAAAATGCACCATTACTTAAATGCGTTTTGTATTTCATATAAAAAAGCTTTGCACCTGTGACTAGAGCATAATGTACAGTGTTTCTCGTTTTAGCAGCTAAAAATAATAACTGAGTTAGTATTGAAACACCATAACTGGTTGTAATGCAAGTAACTTTACAAGAAAATATCTGCGTATTAGTGAGCGAAAGGTAGTGTGTGTACGTGTGTGTATGAGTATGTATGTGTGTGTGTGTGTATGAGTGTGTGTGTATGCGTGTAGGTGTAGTATATTGAAGAGAATCCACGAGTTGATGGTGCACTTTCACTTGCGTTCAGCTTTATCGGGTCAACACTTAATGTATTATTATATAGTTTACAAGTACATATATATATATATATATATATATATATATATATATATATATATATATATATATATATATATATATATATATATATATATATATATATATATATATAGGCTATGAAATTTTTTTATATGTGCAAGATCTTCTTCGGAAAGATCTTTAATTACTTTTTAAATGTTAATATGCCGCACAAGATGACTACATTTCTGAAATCAGTAGAAGCATGAATAATAATTAAATTTCATATTGAAGTAAAACATCGTGGGTAAATTACAAAACTATATTTATTAATTTACAAATATTGACTTAAACAATTCTTACGATAATTTTACTATCTGTACATTCACACATACAAGTAAAAACATAAAATTATCATTAAATATTACTCTACCGGCAGACGTAATTTACTGTATAAAAAACACAAAATAAATATGTATAAATCCCCACGAAGACGTAGTAAGTAAAATGGCTTTGGCAGATTATAAAATAAAATAAAAATACCTCCCAAGACTTACGAGCAAGATTACAAAATTGTAAATAATACCTCCGCCGATGTATTCAAGTAAGTGTTTCGCGTGAATTGGCAATGTATTGTTCGCACGAATTGAATGACATTTTACTCGTATTCGATAACAATTGAGTGTGGCGTAAAAAAAACAATTTATCTATAAAATTAATCGATCGTAACACAATAATGTTTTTTATTGTAACTGTTCGTGTTTTACACGTAAATTCACCGTTTCCCTTTAGAAGGGCAGACCGTGTCCTCGGAGGAACGCGTCGATGGGTCCGTCTTGGTCCCTATTGGGAGACACGTAGTAATACTGCTGCTGGGGCTGAAGGGGTTGGGCGAGCGCGGCGCGCGCGGCCTGTCGGTCTTGTTGCAGCTGGCTCTGCTGCAGTTGTTGCTGTTGAGCGAACAGTTGCGCCGAGTTCTGGAACTGGAGACCCGACTGCTGGCGCTGGTACACCTCCTGAGGACTACGCAGCTGCTGCACTTGCTGGGACTGCTGCGGCGTGGGATGCTGTAAGCGATGCCTGTACAGAGGCGACGGGCTGAAGCCCTGCGGCTGCTGTTGGATGAATTGGCTAGGAGTGGGCCGTGGCACGCGCTGGTTGAGTGTCAGTCCTCCGCTACTCTGAGGAAGACTCTGGAAAAGTCTCGAGTCGTACTGTCCGCTCGAGGGATCGAACACCAGTTGCGTGGAATAGATCGGATTGCCGCTAGGAGAGATGGGCTCGCTCGTCTTAGCCTTGGTCTTGAACGTAGCCGGAGTAGACGACACGATTTGATTTTCCTGTTGGAACTTGGCGAACTCCGCCGCGAAATCGATATGTCCCGAAGGACGGTAGGAAGAGGATTCGTACGAAGGAGTAGATGGAGCGATCGAGGATGGAAGAGGACTGCTGTAAATAACTTGGGGAATCGGAGAATTTTGGGGACGCTGAGTTATTTGAAGGAGTTGAGGGCGGAACGTTGTAGCGGGAGGGAGTGGGCGAGGAGTGATTGCCAATGGAGTCGATTGGGGTCGGGGCGGACGAGTGCGAGGAGCTTCTTCTTCCTCTTCTTCTTCCGCTTCTTGACCTCCACCTCGGATTTGATTGTAAAGATTTTCGAAGACAGTAGTGGCCGGTCTCGATGTAGTTTGTGGGGGTCTCGCAGTCCTGATGGGGTAATTGGCGGGTGGACGCGTCGGGTAATTAGACGGACGAGATGGGTAGTTAGCGGGTTCCCCCGCAGCTTCGTTAGATTCTTCTTGCGCTTTTTCAAGTTCTTCTTCATCTTCGCTCGCCGCATTAGGGTCGCAGGGATTGCCAGATACATAGGTGAATTCCCTTTTGTTTCCATCCGGGTCCACGTATCCGTACTTACCCCTGACTACGCAATCTGTTCCCCTTGTTTCTTCTTTGAAGCTACCGTCGGCAGCTTCGTAGCCAAAGGTGAAAGAGCCGTCATCGTTCACTTTATTGTAATTCCTTATTGTTTGTACGGGCGGGGCCCGGGAGGCTTCCTTGGTGCGGGGCTTGATGGCCGCGGGGCGCGCGTAGTCCGCTCGAGCCGCCTGGCGCCCGTACAGTGCCAACTCGTCCTCGATGTCCAGCTCCTGCTCTCCGGCGCGAGGTTCCGCCTCGTAGTACTGGAGCTGGTCCTCCGCGATGGGCGCCGGTCTGGCGCGCAGGCGCACGCGCCGGCCCTGGGCGTCAGCGCAGACGGCCAGTCCGCACACCAGCAGTGCCAGGCACTAGAAAAAAACAATACGGAAAATGAATACAAACAATTACAAAAATTGTTACAAAAGGGGCTAAATTGGTTTGTTTTTTTTTTCTTTAGGGTTATCTAAAATAAAACGCCTAGAAGCGTGAATCCACTCTGTGTTAATACAATAATTATGTGTAACTTAGTTTACCGTACATAGATTTTTTTTATGTCACGAATCGCAAGAGTAAGTTTGTGCAGTATTATGTTTTGCCACCCAATGATATTAATTTCACCCTCCAAGAACCTGTTAACAAAAGGTGTTTTCCATCGTATAAGCATATAATATTATTTCCTATTGCAGTGAAAGTACTTCGGACAAATTATAAACGCAGCAAACATAAAAATAAAAGTTACGTTTTCCGTACGGTTGAGGAAGAATGACTCCATTTCTATGCGAAGTATGGAGCATAATAAGAATTCAAAGCACGCAACTTATGTAAATACTATAGTTGGCGAGTAGTCTGACGTTGTAGATCAATGACCGGATCTCAAGCAAATAGGTTCATGAAAATATTTTATTTTCTTAACTGAAGTAATCAGGAGAAAGTAAAGTTGGTCAGTTTTACCCTTAAAATAATATATTAGTCAAAATACCATAGTTTTAGAACGAAGTACGAAGATATATTGAGATATTTTAATGAACGTCGATGGTGAACTAATTGGCAAAGCGAACGCGGAAATAAAGCATAGATTCATATTCTTCAGCATTTAATTTTTTATCTGACAAGTTTCTTTAAAAGGATAATCTTGATAAAGCAGTTTGACCTAATATTTCATACATATTTAGCAATCGCATTTAAGTAACGTTCGATAATTATTACAACATTATTTCCGTTTTACTTTTGATCGAAAGTATTTGGATATATATAGTAATTCTTTGTAAAGACAAGTTATGAGTGCAGAAAATCTGTCAGTCAACAACTACTGAAGATATTATAATGAATGATTATTTATGTGGTTATCTGGTTAGCAACCAAGTGTCATGGAATTTCACTCATAGTCGGTAGTTGATAGTACTATATATATATCTTGGGAGAAATTTTAGAAACGCGGTAATTAGAAATCTAGTAACGTCGCTTTAATATAAAGTATATTTATTGTAAATCGCTTTGCAACGTACAACTGCGCACTATTTTTAAAGCTCAAGCATTAAAATGAATCGTAACACGACAATAACAGTAATATATTTCCGAAACAGTATTTTACAAAGAGAAACTTAATTCCCATTCGCCGAATGCAATCTTTCACCAATGTTCATTTTTATTGATTGAATTTATAAATCGTTTGTGGTTTTAATTTGCTTAAAAACGCAATCTAAAAAAAATAATGATAGTTTATCTTTTAGATAATAAAATAACAATTCAAAAGAAAGATGATAAAAAAATTTGAGATAGTGATGGGTAAGTGAAATTTATGGCAATTGTAAATATACTTCCTTTTTGTCTAATATTTCGAGATATAACAATAAAGAAAGGAATAATTTCCCACATTTCTCGGCTGTGAAAAGTGTTGTTAATCATAAAAATACAATGAATGATAATCAATGGATTAATATAAATATAATACATGATCGCAAAAATCGCGCTCTTGGAATTTCGAGCAGGAAAGTGATAAAGATCATTAACACAATTTACATTTACCGTTCTTCTTCAGTACCGCATTTTACAAACGTAATTAATGCCATACGAGAGGAGGTGAGATGGCGCTATAGTGAGAGGTGGGAGTGACAGTGATAGATAAGCGAGTATAAGAAAATCAGCTGATTCACCAGACGAAAGTGAAGAGCCACAATTGAACCATCTCAACTGGCAATGAACTTGGCCGTTGAATTATTCTTGTGTAACGCGATGTATCCACATATCATATCTTGTATACAATGGGTAGTGACTGTATCGGAATAGTCGCTTAACTGGTCGCTTCATTATGAATACTAATATTCTTTTTTACAAAATCGATAAGAAAAAAGTTCCTTTAAATTTAATACGTTCCCTACTCCTCTAGTTGTTAAAAAAATATAGTGCTCCCCCTAAATCTGTAACCTTATATCCTTCTACGTTATTTCTTAATGAATCTACGTTTGATTTATTATTTGTAGTATTGAGCTCTAGAATAATGGAAATGGTGTAACCGGCATTTTTCTTTATTTTTACCTGTGGCGCGCAAAAAAATGTTAATGTACTAATATACACATGAATTGAATTTCGGAGCCTTATTGAAATCCGTTTTACTTACTTTTAGCTGCATAAGGGAAAGCATTTAAAGTTGAATAATTATTCATAATTTAGGGTTGTGAGTTGAATCTGATCAAGATCTTTTTAATTAATGTATTTTCAGATCATAAACATAGTTTTGTTGCATTCTTTATAATATTTATTGCGAGCTTTGATTTGTTATTCGTATGTAACATTCTCTTTACAAATTGATAAATAACAAGGTGTGTCAAGGACGTTGATCGGAATTGGATTAAACTAATACAATTTACGTTTTAAAAAAACATACGTGTGTATACTTCCAGGATTGGTACAATGTATTTTTTTCTAACCAAAAAGTTTAGTATGCACTAAACTTTTTAGTTAGAAAAAGAGATTTTCTCAGGATGGAAATCTTTTCTCACAATGCTGAATATATTTGAGATGTTTGTTTTTTTCAATCAAATTGTAAGTGTGTACTAACATTGTTTTCCGGTTTCCATTCAGTGCCAGTGGAGGTGTGTTTCAAATAAATAATGATTCTATTACACTCCATACCTGAATAATTTAATCTCCTTCTGGATCTACATAATAGTATTCACTGTATTATTTAATATCAGTATACCGTAATTAGCGTTAAATATTCGCATGACTATTTCTAGTCAAGGATCTTCCGAAGGTCATGATCATTACTCTTAAATAAATTATATTTAATAATTATAAACATTCAATACTTATCGAATGCTAACCCACCCTTAATGTTTTGTTTAAATAACTTAAATTAGAAACATAAATATAATTTTGTTTGTATAAAATAATTTAATTAAAAAATATATTATAAAAAGATACTCCAAAATTAAATTAACATAACTTTATTCAACAAATATAACTGCAAAAATTATTCATAATAAGGTGATGTTTAACATCGTGTATAATGTTTTTACTTTAAAAGAAATATACGAAAAAATAACTTGACTTGCAATATTTAGATATCTCTTTCAACTTATTAAAATATTGGTTTAATTTCAACTGTACTCACGAAATTTTAATTTTAATTTATAACCTTTCGTTTGTTCTATACTGCTATAGGCAAAGTTTATAAATTAGTTATTTAATGTTTTTTATTGTTTGCAGTGGGTCAAAAATTCAACATAAGTTATCATTATCAATATTAATCAAAACGCGATTTTTAAGTGTACCTACAGAATTCATTTATTTTGTGACAGCTTGCGAAGGGATTATAAAACTCTGAGATATTTTGATATTTTTATATTACCACCTTTAATTTTTGTTGAATCAAAATTTATTGTAATCATGAAGTTGATTGATTATTGTACCAAATACATAAATCTCGTATTAAATCAGATTTGATGTTAATACGTTATAAGGTTCTGTTGAAACGACGAATAAATAAATTAGCGTTTTACGCAATTGCCATGACAGTTCTATACTTGGAACCGCAGAGTTCATTTTAATATTGCTTCATAATCTGTTTTGTATTGTATAATACATAGCTAGATACCTAGATGAACTATTTTGAACGAATTATTATTATATGAGAAACGAACGTGTAAAAATGATAATATACGAGTATATATGTGAATTTCTCCAACCTATCAAAAGAAAATTAGATAGTGAGAGTTATTTATTATACGCACTGTGTGAGAAATTGTAACTTCAAGGAAAAAATCATACTATGACAGCTGTAAAAAAAGTATGAAATACCCATGTCGGTGAGAAACATATCAATGTTACAAGAATTATTATCACCTGAAGCCAAAACGTATGATTTAAATAATATTTTTCTACAAGATCAACAACTTTGTTATTTTTTTTTGGAATGACAATGCTTTCAATGGATTACATTAAAATCATTTATGTATTCAATATTTACAGGATAATGTTTATCTTTAAATAAACTTGTGCAGTATTTACTTTGCTTGTCAAATTTTGCAGTTTATTTTGTTTTTAATTAAAAAAAACAAAAGGGAGTGATTCTCCCTTTCCCCCGTCGATGAAAATGTAAGGAGTGAAAAATCATATTAGGGCTCCTGAAAATTTCTGAAAATTCCTACAAAATTTTAATAGAAACTTCTCCATTTTCGGCCAAAAACGAAGGGAGCGACGATCTTTTTTGGACTTTTTGATTTACATCTTCTGATAATATTTCAATAAAATATAGCAATATTAGTCTGTGTTATTAATTAATCCGAAAAAAAATGTTTCTTAAATCAAAAAGTAAATAGGGTCCAATGACTTGATCGGACAATTATGTTATGTAAGAGGTAAACAACACTGTAGCAGTATTCTGCACTTAACGTATTATACGAGTATTATTACGTTTAGTTGGAGACAGCGCTTTGCGAAATAGCTTTCCTTCCGTGGGCCCAAGGCTCTCACGTAACAATGCGCAATCTTATTATCCATCATTCTCACGAACGAGGAGGCCGAGTACTTCAATATCCACTGTGATCTCTGACTGACAATAATAGGATGAATTTCGAATAAACGTCGATAGTTCGCACAAAATATACTGAAAACAGAAAAAGGCAAACACCTGTTTCGTATGCTTCAATATTAAAGTCAACAAACCGTTTAATTTACAATTTTGAGAGTGTCGTACTTATTATTTTTTCATACACTCCGTATAATTAAAAAAAATATAGCCAAAAGAAGATTTTTTGTTGAACTCAAATATTGGCTCGAAAACATCAGAGGCTCAAGGTTGAACTGCTCTAGGAGCAGTATAATTGTATAGGTCGTTGGGTGGGTGCGGTATTGTTATTTTTGGTATTTAAAAATATCTTTGAATATTTTATTATATGCATTTTTGTCTTGACAAAAATTAAAACAGTTTATCTCATTATTATTCGTAATTTGGGCACAGCTAAAAAATTTAACTAAATGACAAAAACCCTCAATCATAATAAGAAACATAAAAGGTAAAAATAACACAAACAACAAATTGTATGTGGTATATAATATGGAAGATAGTTCTTTCTACTAATAGGTTTTCTCGTGTTTTTTATTGCAAATAATTATGTCATTAGAACTTATTTGACCCGAAAACATGAACAGTTATTGTGTAAATCGGTGAATAAAGTTCAAATATTTTACACATTTATTACACATAATTAATTCAATAATAGTTTTACTCGAGTTACAAACAAGATTCCTCTGCGACAAGACAATAAGAGTGCGTACCTAGAATACATTCCATGACAGAAGGAAAACGCTTACTAATTCATTCATCATAGTTTCAAGATAGGTGCAGCAATACTTCGGAGGGAGGTGCGGTTTGATTTAAGGCAAGGACCTAGAGAAAGGTAGATACTAATATTTCTTGTTGGATTGAGCAATTTCGAATTGACAGAATCATTACGATCACCGTATTTGTCAACAGTATTACTAACTAAGCCAAATCAACATCTATAGTATCGTCAAACATTATATAACATGGGATAGGGAAGACCAAGGATTAATTACATCTATAAGTATATAATAGATGTTAACAATAAAAAATTCTTATGTGCTACATTTTAATAAATTTCACTTTTTATTTAAGATATAGTTTTTTACATAGAAATATTATGAGTTTATGAATATGCTATTTTTAATAATGGTCTTCTCCCGTATCGAAACGATGTTCAGTCGTATGATGTCAAAGGCTATCAGTTTTGGGCGACTGAATTTTGGATCTAGGAGCAGTTGATTGTCGTGTTTCACTACACGTTTTTTTCTCGTTTCTTTTTCATGAATTTATGAATTTATTGACCACTTGCCATTTTCTGATATTAAAGTTTTGGAATAAAATATAAAAGTAAATTAAAGATACTATATTAAATATATAAAAATATGTTATATGTATGTAGGTGTAATAAATAAAGATGTTTGATTTTTTTATGTTAATGATATACCCTGTGATTATTCCAGTATGTTCCGTTTTTACCGTAAATGAAAATTATACGAATTAAATGTTTCAAACTATAATGTTTATTAAATAAAAGAGTCAACATGTACATGAAAATGTTTTCTATTTTTTGTCAGAACAAAGACGTTATTATAAATAATTATAAACGACCTATGACATGCAAAAAGTTCGGCCTGTTAGAGTTTGGAGAGGTTGTTGCAAAAAAAGACTGGAAGATAACAATTAACTTTCTTAAAATAGGGTCAAGACCCCCGTACAAACAATACTACAGTAATTTTCTCACGTGATTACAGATAAAAGTTTCTTACTATAAGTGCCTCAATTGCATACGCGTTTCTGCTTGGCAAATATCTGTCAGGAGCATTTAGCTTGTAAATGTCAGGTCCAAAATTTCTTCATTTTCTCTATCTCACGAGATTTTACTTGTTTTTTTTTTTCCTCAGAAATCTAATCAATTTATGCAAATAACAACATAAATATTTTAATCGCAGGCCACTTCTATTTTAAGTATCAATTTCGTTACTAACAAATTGTTTCCAGAAAGTAGTATTAATTAGGTATTCACATTTTTATAGATTATTTTTCTTAATTTTAAATTATCCCAAAAAAAACATTAATTATAATTGCCCAAATATATTTTTTAAATGATACAAAAATGTGAACCGTAATAATTTTAAATTTATTCGAGAACATTTTTTTCAAACACACTTTAGTAGTGTAGTAGTAGTAAACAATTAATTTAATGAAAATATTAGAATTTAGGATAAACTATGCAATTTCCTTAAATTTAATGAGACATTGTCTAAAAAGTGTCATGAAATTGTTTAGAAATTAAATTTTCTGAAATGTTAACGCACAATGATTTTATTTTCAGACTTTAAGTTTATCTCATACCAGTGGTGACATAATTAAGTTTCACACGTGGTTTGCCAATCAACTTGCTCCAACAATAATATCTTCATTACTGAACTCAAAATCTTATTTGCAATGATTTAATTTTTTTTTTTTTTTTTTGAGATTTAGTTATTTTGTAAAGCTATTGGGTGATTACAGCAGGTACGTGTGTGTGTATATATACATATTTAAATCTCTTTTCACGTAATTAAATATGTTTTGTGTTTTCATTTAAGTAACACGTAGAGATTACCCAAAGTTGTAAGCGGGTTTCTTGTAAGACCACCCATGAAACAATTCGATGTTTTAATCAAAAAATTTTTTTTGTTGTTTATAATAGACATTTAATAAAAAATGACAATGATGCAAAAATGTTCGAAATAAAATGTATTTAAATATGTATTTACGTGTGTAGTTAAAATAACAAAATATGCTGTTATTTTACGCATATTCAAACTAGAAATGTATATTTGTTGTAAAAAACGACAATTCCTTTAAAAAAAGGTATGACCAAACACATTTATTCCATACATATTTACATCCAAACTTCTTTACATCTCACAATCTATTCATCCTCCTCAAATATCCTCAGTCATCAATTTGATATTCCCGAACGTATTTTTATCGATGCTTACTTAAATCTTTAACGAACTTTCTAGAAGTATTACTCCAACGGCATTCGCCTTAAAAAATGATTACACAAATAAATCAATTGATCTTTCATTCTCCAAAAATGTATTGAAAAGATTGAATTATTTTTTTTAATGGAACATTCTAAACACAAGGAAATTGAAATTGCATTAAATCTGGGAAAATCGTGAACATTATTACTCAGATTGTGAAAAGTGTTGCATTTATTATTCTAGAGAAGTCCATTTTACTCAATATATTTGATTGTTTGCCAATATGAAGAAATCACAATGAAATCAGTAAAACGAGGAACGCTTAGCTAACGAATGGACATTAAAAACTAAAATATTCAGCGCTTATCCCGGTGAAGTAAGTGTCAATACGTTGCTATCGACAGAGTAAATAAAAAACGCCTTTAGAATAATATTATAATGCAAGGTGACACGAAATAAACTTAACGAAAGTATTGATAAAATATATTTTACTGTACCATATTGATAAAATATATTTGAGTGTCGATTTCAAATATTCTGCAATAAAAATATTCGATTGAAAATTGAATTAATATTAAAATTCATGATTTTTTGACCGTTATCTGGATTTAGAGTAAATTACATAAGTTGCGACTGAACGAATACTGGACCTTAAACATAAAACAAAATAAAATGCAGTCTTTGTGAAAATTTTAACACTTACGTTGCTATTATTTTTTCATGATTAAATTTATTTTGTGTAATAAAAGGTTATTAAAAAAAGGGATAATTAAACAATAAAATTATAAAATTGTTCTTGAAGGTAGGTCAGGAGTCTAAATGAGAAGCTGAATGAATGTGGAAGAGGCGAATATTGTGTTTAAAGACAGATTGGTGTGGCATTATTTTCTCTCTATCTACCGCGTAGTTAGTAAGTTTTTTAGTTTTTTAAAAAATTAAATTCTAAATAATATTTGTGATTTAGAAGCCACCGTACATATTTGTTTAAAATTAAAAAAAAAAACCAAACGGACGTGATTATAGAATAAAGTTTTTATTTTATTCAGCTCATACCTCGCACGTACTCGCATTACGAGTATGGCAATAACGAAAGCTTTTTCATTGTGATACGAAAATGCTGTATTAATTTCACTTTTATTATTCAACCACTCCAACCGTGCATTATTAATAAAAAGTTTACTTCATAGTACGTGTACGTTATGCGTATGGTGTTAATATGCTTACTAAACTATGGCTACCAAAGTCCATGATAAACATTTGAAAATGAAGACACTGAAAATAAATATATTTGTTTTCGAAGTTGGATAATAAAAATAAAAATAGTGTGTCATTCTTGCAAATATTTACTCATTTGTTTTTTCTTAACAAACTTATCTCTATGCTTTTTTTTTTAAATATTAACATGGTTTTATTGAATCCTTAAAAATTTAAGTTTTTTACTATAGTTTTTAGGTGGAACTGCATTTTATATGATAAAACAACTAAGTTAGTACATGGTTTTGTTTTCATTTTCATTTTATGACCAGAGACCGAGTTTTGCCGTTATTAATATCATCAGACCGATCATCGTCATGTGAGTAATGACAAACCCGGTCACTGGTCAAACAAAAGTGAATAGGGAAAAAAAACTACAAAATTGTTTTATTATATCATTTAAAAATATAACTCGTTTATTCTCGATATACTCGTACATCATAGATAACTGAACAGAGACAAAACATCTGTTTTTTACAAAGCAAATATGGAAGTCTGAGTATGCCAGGAATAAGGACCCAACTTATGCTGGCTAAAGTGATCACTTTATTTACTGTGTAAACTTTACCTTTCTGCCCATTATTGAACATTCATAATGCATCAATTTTCGAAAGTTGTATATTTGCAGTGTTGGAAAAATCGATATCGTATCTAAGTTGAAACTGACAGATGGTACAATTAAAAACTTTTTGAAGTATAGCTTTCTTTACTTGAATAAAGATGGGAATACTTCCGGGTTATAAAGACGAAATATAAAATAACATCTCGCACTTCTTATTTGATCAGTTGATCATTATTGTTCTTCTTATTATCTTAACGTGGTGTCGAAGCAGCGATATTTTGATCTTTAATCCAGTGACCGTATTGTAATTAACATTTTTTTTATTATCAAACACTGAATTTACCATTGGGACGAAATATCAAGATATTATCGGTTTGTAATATTTTTCTCCGTAAGGGTAAAATTCTAGTGTTTGAAAGAATAAGTAAAAGTTGATTATAGTTTTTCAATAATTTTCGGCAATATTTTCTGAAGGTTACTAAATACGTCTAAGATGTTCGTGGTAATAGGAATCGCGTAATGACAGAATAAGGGTCGTAACTCGAAACAGTTACTCAAAAAGTAAATACTATGTGATGCAAATTTAACATTAACCGCATGATTTTACTTGACAATAAATTAATCTTAACCGTTTCAAAATAGAAGAAAAAGTTTCTCCCGGTGAAAAAGTGTTATTTTATCATAACGTGTGGGATTAAAACATCATTATTTCATCGTAATTTGATTTGGATATGAACCGAGTAGTTACAATACGTGGCCTAATGGTGTATTGTTATTAAAAATGAAACGTTTATATTACGTTACACCGTTTACAGGCTGGTATTTTCATGAATGAGTATAATATCAAACTTGTGGAGTATTATTACGTAACAACCAAGCCTTCGATCCACTTTCAGGCAACTGAGTTACGAGATCTTTTAACACGCACAATAACCTTATATGACCCTCAAACTATTTCAGAAAATTCGACATAATTACGTAAAAATATTGGGCCATTTATAACACTTATCTTGGAAATTTGTATGTACTTATGTGTAATTTAATTACAATATATGATACATAAAGTCACTTTGATGATTCGAACAAATATATTTAAAAAATATGCATTATTGATTAATAAGTATTCAGTTTTCAAGTAAGTATTAAAATTAGTAAAATATTAAACAATACATACATTTACTTGTCTATCATTTTTAAATATTTTGTTCGTCTAAAATATCTGTGAAAACATACGTTATATTATTATTAATACTAAGAACTATTCATCAGTTATCACACTCAACATATATGACCATATTTCGTTATAACTCATTTTTAATATACCTGTAATTCCACTACTATTATATAACATTATATTTAATACTTGTGCAACTGCAGGTGTAACTTAACATCGATCAGCGATAATTAAAGACTTTTTATGAATGTTTTTAGAGCAAAGTTATAATGCGGTCAACGCTAGACGCAAAACATAAACATCAATCTATTACACAGAGCTTAGTATAATATATCGTCCATTTGCTATGATAATATTACGAGCCTAAATTTTTTTATGTAAGCAAGATGTTACGCCATCGATTAAAAGTACTAATTTCAATAAAAAAAAACGAAGAAGAAGACAACATTATTTAATGTTTGCTATAAAGAATTTTTAATAGACGAGTTCACTATACGACTCGGTGAAGTGAGTTAAATTTCGTATAGTTTTGAGAAACTAAATAATTACACGCAGGAAATTGATTCTATTTTCCTGCTCTGAGCATGAAAACCTTGAAAATTTTCAAGAACACTTGGAAAAGTCTTGTCTTACTATCCTAATAAAAGGAATTCACTAAATAATGTTTAAAGTTTATTTATAATTTTTATTTCATAGACTTACGAACATTAGTAAATGTGGAAATCTAAGCCGTAATTTTATGGAATGTCATTTATTAGGGTTGATTTCAGTAGATCGGTTTTTAGAAGTATTTTCCATATTTCATTCTGAGCAATTCGACATTTATGTCGAAGTCTTTCAATTATGTATTCTAGTTTTCATTTTAGTTTTAAACATGTTTATATTACATATTGTACATAAATGCATACATACCTACAACAAAATATTAAAAATTAGATACGATATGTTCGTTCATTATTAATGCTTTACCTTATTTTTCTAATACATATGTATTTATTCCATGGCATTTAAATACTTTCGCCAAACGCATTCATATTTTTCCATATATAATTACACAAATAATTAATAGGGACAGGAGAAAGAAGTATATATGGTGTACATATATATACATACTATACATACATAAATTAAATAAAAACTTTCACAGGCAAAATTTCAGTTCTAATGCAAGTTTCATTTGTTTTTTAATACCGTTTTTAAGTCATAATTTATGAGTGTTAAATTCATCTCATTCCATATTACGAGAAACAAATCGTGGCGCATTTAATAGCCTAGATTTATAGCAAACTTCATCCACACAAAGTAGGGCGCCATGATAACTGGATGACATTCACAACGTGTTGTGTCTACACATTTGTTTAGAGAAGATCGTATCTATCGCGATCATCGAATGTTTCTAGTTTCTGTGTGGATTCGCAGGCTCCATCGGACGGGCCCGGGTTCCGCAACTCGCCCGACATTATCTAAGTGTAGTTTCTTGTAAGACGTTGCCATTTAGAGATAACTACACAAGCGGACCGCCGAGAGAGCCAACATTGTTCACGAAACACATCACGACCTGGAGTCGTATGGCGCAACGGATCGCTGACTGCAGCTGATGGAAACGCGCTAGGCTTCAACTTCGCCCGAGCCGCGGACAAGAAGAAAGGAATCGCTCGTTTGTTTGTCCTTTGAAACATTCGCATTCGGTGAATTCGCCACCTTTGTAAGCAGCCCGCGTGACGAGTGACTAAAGACATCGGTCTGGAAAAGCAGTATAGAAATATCGAATCATCTGCGATACATACATTTATAGGATATATCGTTAATAAGTCACAGAGTTAAAAACATTGCGATAGTTATATTATTTATTGAAATTCACACAGGGATAGTACAAAATCTTTGGATTATATGAAAATATATTTAAAGACAAATTCTACGATATAAAAAGTTAATGACAATGTATATATTTAGTAGTAGGATATCCGGCAGTAATATATGTATACATACCATATATATATATATATATATATATATATATATATATATATATATATATATATATATATATATATATATATATATATATATATATATATATAACGTGGTAATATTTTTCTTTGTAAAATGGGTGTAAATAATATGTAAAGTGGATGTATAATAATAAAATAAACAATGTGTTGCTTTGTAATTAAAGTTTATTCTTAATTTATCTTTATAATCATTTTTATATCTATCTATCTATCTATCTATCTGATTCTGACAGTTAATAATATTATCGGAAGTCTTTTGTTTTCTTCTGAGCGACGCATGCGGCATCTGGTGGTAGAACTGTTTTATGTAGGTACTTTTTGTAAGTACTTAATAAAATGTATAGGTAGGTACCTAGTTATTTTATTACATCTCCCCCCTTGGGGATGAAAATTCATAGTAAAATTTTCACTCGTCCTCCGGATCATCTTCTTGTATAAGTTTAGTGATATAATAAAGTTTTTTTTTTTTTCGTTCTTTTTTTTTCTTTCTTTTTTTTTTCTTCTTGACCCTTTTAAAGTAGACACAGTTTTTTTTCAATCCATTTGTTTTTTTCTTTTGAATTCCTTCATTTTTATTCTGATCTCTTAAAGTATCTTCTGATTTAACCAAATTTACAACTTTTAATTGTTCATCTGCATTTTCATTCGAGTTTAATACTGAATTCCTGCTTGGACAATCTACTTCTAAATTCTTCTTTCCTGGAGAATATTTTATTTTATCTTTCGTAGAAGTTTTTTCTACTTTATTTTTATTTTCATTTTTCAAGCACTGTTTCTGTGTTATTTGTACGTCTTTATTTTTATTCTGATCTTTTAAATTATCTTGTAATTTAACCAAATTTACAACTTTTAATTGTTCATCTGCATTTTCATTCGATTTTAATACTGGATTCCTGCTTAGACAATCTACTTCTAAATTCTTCTTTCCTGGAGTATATTTTATTTTATCTTTCGTAGAAGTTTTTTCTACTTTATTTTTATCTTCTACAGTACATCTGTAAGGCCTCTTACTGCAATATCTGTCTACTAGTAAGTCTATCCTCGCTTCGTATCCACTAACAGTGCCGATATCATATTTGTCTTTTGCAAAAACGGATTTATATTTGCAAATCAGTTCATTTATTTTAGATTTTTGAAATTGATTTAAATGATTTATTTTTATTTCAAAATCTTCTTCTTTTACATGTTCATTATAATTTATTTTGCATTCCTCGCTGTTGTTATTTTCTGTATTTTTAAATTCAGTATTTTTTATTTTATATTTTGTAGAAATTTTTTTCACATGATTTTTATTTTTAATTTTATCACTAGTTCTTAAATTTCCACGTCTTCTTTGATTATCTTCTAATCGTTTTCTTTGATCATCTTCTGATTTTTCTCTCTCACTCCGAACATATTGTAGTAATTGTTTTAATACATCTAATGTTTCATAATCCATTTCCATATTAACAAAATTGTCGTTTTATAACGTGGTAATATTTTTCTTTGTAAAATGGGTGTAAATAATATGTAAAGTGGATGTATAATAATAAAATAAACAATGTGTTGCTTTGTAATTAAAGTTTATTCTTAATTTATCTTTATAATCATTTTTATATCTATCTATCTATCTATCTATCTGATTCTGACAGTTAATAATATTATCGGAAGTCTTTTGTTTTCTTCTGAGCGACGCATGCGGCATCTGGTGGTAGAACTGTTTTATGTAGGTACTTTTTGTAAGTACTTAATAAAATGTATAGGTAGGTACCTAGTTATTTTATTACATATATATATATATATATATATATATATATATATATATATATATATATATATATATATATATATATATATATATATATATATTATATGTAAACATACAAATACGGATTTATTATTTATTTTGCAATAGTGATTTGATTGACGGTAATATTAAACGTTTCTCTATTAGTTCTTACCTTGAACTTTGTTAAAGAAATATATATCATAGCCTAAAATGATTCGCTTAGAAACCATTAGTTTTCGTGATCTTGAACGCTTTACAATTTCCTGCGTATTAGTTGCTAAAAGTGTAATTAATGTATCATAAAAAGCAACGTGTGTTAAAAACATAATAAGCGCATGTAATGAAGAGCATTTAACAAAAAAATAGGTATCATTTTGTTATTTTGATTTTAATACCTCTTCTCATGGACAATAAGTTATGGATATAAGAAATCCTTCGAAATCCGGATATTTAAAAAAATGACAAATTTTGTTGTTACTGTGTATTTTTTATCAAGGAAAGACAATTTTGAAAATAAAAAATAATTATACTTATTTTATTTATAAATCACAGACAGTGAACAATATAAAAAGATACAATATAAAAAGTTTCTATAAAAAAAACACATTGTTTATCGATTAAATGTGAACACAACAGATAACGGCTATATAACATTACATAAAAAATAACAGAAAAAAGTGGTGGTTAAGAGAAATAATAATTTTGATAGAATAAAAGTTGGACAAAAATATTACTTACGGTAAGCATTATTAGCCAGATTTTTTTCTCTTAGTAAAATATAGGAAGTAACTGAAGAAAAAATAATGTTTTGCAATAGACCTGATTCAATCTGATAAGTTCAATTTTATTTTTTATTTTTTTATTATTTTTTTATTATTAGATTAAAACCAATATTTTTAGCTTTTCCACTTTTTTATTTGACCAGCGACCGGGTTTCGTCGTTACCGACATCATCAGACTGGTCAACTCAGTTCAACTCTGTTCAAGTTCAACTCTGAAGGAGCTGTCAACCAGCTGTTCCGGATAGTACGTACATTGTTTAAATCGTTTCATCTGAAAAATACTTTAATGTGCTAAGCAAGTAGGTACATAATAAGGTTCTTGACATTGCAATGCAATTAATAATTATTCAACTCATCGCATGTAAATATTTTGTTCTTAATAAACGTCAGAGATATTTAAGTGTTTAAATCACATAGTCGCGTGTTTAATCGATTGCTTGTGTCAGGCACAACCAAAGTTTAACTATGTGTTTATAACAAGTGAACGCAGTAAACTCTAAGAATGCAAAAATAAACATTTATTTTACATCCTCAAAAAGTGATTTTGAATACAAACGAGTATGACCATTAATAGGTAACTAGAATAGTTCAGAGTATTTTTAACAAAAGTGAACCTTACTTTGAATCAATTTCACATATTACGAGTATAACTTCTTCATCAATCACATTCATTCGAACCCTGTTTTAGATCATGACAACAGTTCATACATTTACATTAAAACCAATCTCTTTTTTCCTTAATTTCAGTTAATTATTGTTTTTTTTTTTTATATTCGCTCTCTTTCTCCTCTTATATTCTTTTATACTACTAATAAAACGTACTTTCTATGAGCCAAAATCACTCGTACAGGCTATATAAAAAAACTACAATAATTCATAAAAATGCTGACGAATGGACAATGGCATATTTCAAACAAAAATAAAAACCTCATACTTTCTGGATAAATATTCAATTAGTTTTTTTAAATAGATAATTGATATATTATACATGTTTATAATGTATTTAATTAAGCAACTGCTACGTATCTATTGCTTTCTTCTCTGAAAAGTCATGATAAATAAATTTTATATTTAACAACTTTCCAAGCCCAAATATATTTTTAAAATCATTAATGTATTTTTAATCGCATGGTTTGACCATTAAAATAAATAATCGCATAAAAAATAATCATTCCTAATGCGAATACAAATATTATGTTTATAATTTAAACACCTCGAAGACGACCAATAATCGCTTTACTTCATTGATACGATTATGATTGTTTTGGGCAATTGAAGGGTTTGCATTCGAGTCCTCTCATAGACGACGAATACTGAATATCGTAAACATCCTTGTGAATATCTTATTGACCGTCTCCGGAGCGCTTAATGCTTTTTTCTGAATCATTTTTTCAGGGTTACACACTGCTACAATAAAAAAAAAAAGTGATATTTTTTTCAAAGTTGAAGACTAAGTAGGGCCACGATAAGCGGTGTTGCAGGCGTAGATTGATTTTAGAGTGACTTTGAGGTTAGGTAATTAAAAAAAAATTAATGCTAATAAATATTAATAAAATAGGACACAAAATGCCAAACACTTTTCATGTTTGATATTTCTGTAGTTTTCTCGACTCAAAAGTAGATTTAGAGAAGTTCCTATACATAGGCCACTTATTGTTTTTTTTTCGCATTTTTAGATCTGATACAGAAGCATCTAGGCTTTTTGACAGACCTTCTCTTGCAAAACAATTTTTTCCTTAACTAAGTTGCGAAATTTATTGAAATGTGAAACAAAATTGTGCCCTGATTTTACTGTGAATTTACATTTAAAAGCTTTTAATATCCCTGTCACATTGATATAATAAAACAACAACTATATAGTTTTTTTCCACTTTTATTTTATTTGACCAGTAGGTACTTAGATGTTTGAATTGGACATGCTGTAGGTACCACCGCCACCGCTCCGGCTGGTCATTCGACACCGCGGTACGAGTACGTCATATCGTGAAACTACAATATAATGTTTTCGGCTGTTTAATTTGACGTGTACTGGGTTTCAATTCTCCGATTGGAAAATATTGTAGGATTGCTAGCGGCCATACGAGAATATGCGATTGACCGCATGAGCCTTGATATTAGATCTCACAATTCGCTCTCACGATATCTGTTTTGTTTTATTGCAACACTCGATTCTTCGCTTATCTTACGAAAAAATTACATATAATAATGGTGCCCGATGATTAATTGTACGGCACTGTACCTTACATCCCGCGAAGCGAACATAAAGGTGAAGGCAAGTTTAATACTATATGTATATAATATTATATGAATAAAATATTTTTTTACTAGTAGTAAGTTTCTCAAATTCACGATACGTATCGAGGAAGTGCTTCTTTTACTATCACGAATTAAAATTTTACAAATGGTGGGTTTCCCATGCTGTCATTCATTAAAATAAATATTTAGAAATAAATATGTTTATACTTATTATTTACCAAAAAAAGTGGAGTCATTCCACGAATAGGTTTGCTCGCTATTAATTTTTCGTATAACAAATAAGTCCCACTTACCAGTATCGTAGGTACGTGTTATAATATTTGCATATGAGGTATATCCTTGACTTTAATGTGCTGTTAAAAAAAAATAGATGTAAGACATACCTTTCATTAAGTTATTACAAAAAACATAATGATGTGGAATATAATCACTTTGGAATATCATAAAATACGCCTACGAATTAAGGATAGACAGAGAAAAACGTTTCTCCGCCTCTGTATAGTACGAATATTTAGACACCCGGTAGACACTGCGATCGATTCTAGAAGGTAGTATCGACAATATAATATTTTCATTATTTAAGCATTGAAAAAAATAAAAAAGAAGATAGCGAACGTATAAAAATATCGACATATATTCAAATAGTAAAAACATCTTGTGGAAATTGAATATAACTGCGCTTGTAACATTATTTACCTTGTACACATTTAATATTATTATGATTTCAAAACTGGAAAAATAATTTTAATATGTTAATAAGTAATTGTAAGTACGTATAAATTGTATAACGTATATATTATTACTTTATAAACATTTCAAAATCCAAAATTACAATTTTTATAATAATTCAAGAGACAATGCGTAGTTTTAATTGAAATGGGGTTTAATTAAAGCAGTTATGTTAAATAACTCATTAATATTAATTTATTATAGCCATTATACTTGCGTATGTAACTGATTCTAATTTTGTGTATGAACATTAAATACAATAATCAGATAACAGTCGGTTACCCCCGACTGTTACACATTGGATTAGTTTCCAGTGCATTCCAAGAAACCATGAGTGTACGATACAATTTGACAATAAGGAAAAAAAGTTCATATCCGTCTTTAAGTGTATCACCCAAATATTAATCTTTTTTTACTCGCACCATATTTGACTAATAAGATTCCCAAACCTTGCTTAATATTTGGTCAATACGGGAAATATGCTTTTCATTATTTTAATCTACGTTTTTATATTTAAAAAAAAATGAATAATATTCAATCATAATTCAATACTATTCAATACTATCTACACATATAAAAAAATACTTTTTACAATTCATTCGTTTATTTGACCAATTCAACTTTCACCAGGCGTTTTAAAAGTACCTACATGTAATATTTCAAAATTATTTAACCAATATTTTAAAGATGTTAAAAATTAAAACTAGATACAATATTCTTAAAATGTTAAAGAAGTATTGCGATTTAACAAATATCATAAAATTATGTGTTATCGAAATTTTGTGGAGGGAATATTTTGCTTGATTTAAATATGAAACGTTATTATCATTAAACTTTTTACTGTTTACTCGTATCAATTGAAAGTAAACTTTTATAAACAACTTTAATAAAGCCGCAAAAGTGGTATTCACCAAGTAAAACTTACACGAAAATGGATAGATATTACCACAAAATTACTGCCGAATCAATGAATGAAACTATAACAAAGAATTAGGATTTATGCATTTATGATTTATTTAGGAATGGCGCCTGAAATGTTAGTTATATTTCAGCTCGTCTTCAGGATAACTGCATAAATCCGACGTAGTACCCAACGCACATAAAAAAAATATGAAATTAAAGTTCAAAAGCCGCAAATCGAGACGATAAATAAAATATTTACATTAATATATGTAGATAATGACTTGTGCATTTCCCAATGAAATAATTTATTTCACACTTGAAATAATTTATAAGTCTCTACATAATTTATACCTCTCTATTTCAAGTCTGTACGAGATGAAGTCTACTTCATGGAACACGGTGATCAGCAAGTCGAGTAACTATTCTCCTTACAAAGCGTTGCATTACTTTTCATAATACATTCTAGAGAAAGTGGTTACGGTTACATGGAAATATTTGTGCCTGTATAAATAATTTTCTCTCCGATCCAAATATGTTAGCTAAAGTGTAACAAGCCTATGTTACTCAATAATTAAACATGGTGATCGTATTTTTTATGGTAATCGCTGTCGGTTTTATTATATAACAAATATGCAAATGAATATTCAGAATATGTAAGGTGTAATATGTAGTTTGCAAGGCGATCATCCATTAGTATGAAAGTCAATTGTACCCTTAGGGGGCTGGCGTCATTATTCATCCCAAATAGAAGTGGCACAAATACTGTTCTTGTGTGCGCATTATTAACACAAGATTACAACAACAAAAATTTAGAGCATCGGATAAAAACTAATCTACATATGTACATCTTAAATTATTGTTGTTATTATTGACGAAACTTTAATATTAGATAACCGGCACTTTAGAGTGTGATTATTTTTTTAGGCGAAAAGTGCTCGGTTGTTGAATAATAAATTGCTTAAACTCAAGTACTAAGCATTTTCATTAATGTCTTGTATTAACTAAATATCTTTTGTCGATGTAATATTTTAAAGTGATAACTTTTGGGCTTATAAATTTATATACTAAATAATATAGACACGTATTACACAAGCTCCTATTTCTTCTCTCTTACTAAACTACCGCTTCAGAACTTTGAAAAAGATTTGTATAATGATATACCATCGTACATCGACAAATTAAATGCCAACTTTAAAGTATATCAATAAATCTTTAAACATTGCTAAATATTTTATAAATCACTTGCTTCAATGTTTTTTTTACTTGCAACTGTGAATATGTTAATTACTATTTTTTTAAATCCACGATTTTTTATTATTTTTAAATATACAAAATAATGTAGCGTGTTTCTATAACTGAGACTTTATACAAATGATTGAGCTGTCACCATTTCGTAACATCTATTTATTATAAATAAATAAATAAATTTAATTTAAAAATGAATAAAATATCCTCGGAAATAGTATGTTCTATCGCCCTTTTCATGGCACAAAATATTATAAGTAAAAATACGATTACATAATAAAATGGGTAAAGTATCTAATTTATATAAATAATTTTTTTTTTAAATCAAGCATTCGAAAGCCATTGTTTATATTATTATTTGAGTATTGATGTGCATTACAATTGTGTAGAGACATGAAGGAAAGATACAAAATTTTAATGGATTTCCCTCGCTTTATTTTGAACATCATACCGCGATTGTAAATATTTAGCACCTATAATATGAAATTTAAATTTTAAAATAACTGTCGCAAATTTAACGACAGGTAATTAATGAATAAACCTTTATATCTGCCAAATCACTTCTAAATTATTACAATATTTTTTTATTACGGGAAAGTACCCTGGCTTTCTGAAAATTACAGTCGGCGCCATCGCTCAACTGTGCTATGTAAATGACAAATCTATTATTTTTTAATGTTATTGTAGACGTTATAGCACACACCTTTCAACGCGTACTTAAAAGCGAATTTAATTAATTAACATGTAATTATTTTTTCAAATTGACTAGCTCCATATGTGATGGCACGGTGAATGACCACGGGTATATTGCCTATTAAAAAGGAAGAGTGAAAACTTTTCAGAGAGAGTGGAAATGACCGAGGTTGTGTGTCGGCTGAATGCCTCGAAGCATGTATTTACTTCAAATTTTTCTTCGAGCAATTTTGAATAGTATATCTACTACGATTAAATTTTTGTACGTTTTTATTATTACTTTATTTATAAGAAGATCTTAAGAGTTACGGATTAAGTTTACTGATAATTGTTATGTATTACATTGATGACTATTACTCGCACGACAGAGGTTGTTTTCTGTAAATAACGCATAATATAAAGAATTCAAAAATATTAATAAAACACAATCACTCATTCTAACCCTTATCCGTACCTAATAGTGTATAGGGCACTGCATGGTATTGACGCACTGTTCTCTTGATCTCTACTTACACGAAGGCAAGATGATCATTCCTGCGCTTCAGAGACCAGTCCAGGGTGATATTAAATGAATATAGTAAAATCACTAATATTCATTTTCACCCCCCCTGGTTATCGAATCCGGGACCTCCAGCACGGTAGCTAAACACGGTAACCATTACACCGCGGAGACAGACCAACCACTCAATCAATTAACAATTTATATTAATAGTTGATGCTTTAACTATTTTAACGATAATTTAATCTTCTTATCATCTTACATATTATACACATGTTATATATATACTTATATATTATACACATGTTTTAATGTTAATAATAAAAAGAACCGCTATATAAAAATAGGTACTCAATGATTGAAATCATTAAGGAGGTTTTAATAAATATCCATAGCTGCATAATACTGCACATATGTACCTACGGAGCGCTTTAATACTAAGTTTTAGAACTTTTACATCCCTGTATTTTCATTTTTCTGAACCGTTTTATAAATCGGGGATATTAAAAAAAAACAGTTGAGTCATAATTGAATTATGTTGTCCCGGAATTAAACTTGTTGTACAGTGTATTCAAATGTACTTATGAATTATAAATAAAATGCACTTTAAGACAAGACTGTTCAGTGAATTTACTATCTAATGTATCATATGAGACCATAGTTTTCGCATCCAAATAAATGGGAAACAATTTTTATTCCATTTTTGCCATTAAATGTTTAATTTTCTTTATTTTTTATTGAAAATGAACCTTTTAAATTTTGTGTTGTATAATCTATTATATGTACATGTATCGTTTTTAATACATAAAATTAATTTTAACAAATTAACTAAATCCTTTTATTAGTAAGTATAAGTTTGTTAAAAAACGATTTCTTGTGTACTGAATGTTTTCAGTACATTTTTCAATCCAATTTTAGTGCCATGTTAGTGCCATATATTTAAAAAGATTATTAATCGTTTCGATAGCACATGTGCCATAGTTGTCTAATAATGATGTTTTACAACATGAATATTTCACAATCAAATGCTTCATTAATAATTTACATACAAATTTAAGGCTTCTACTAAATCAAGTCCTGTACGTGGGTTTTTCATTGTGTCGATTTAGTGTGCAGTTGAGTTGCGAGGCCGGAGATTACTTTTCGTCTAGGAAAGGAATTAATATGACTAATTGCAGATCTAAGTGAACATTACCAGCGCAATGCTGCAATTGTTTTATGACTGTTGCACAAGTTGTGAGACAATAGGTCTAGTAAAGTTTATGCTGCACTACTGCGGTTCCCAGCAGTCCACAATCTCTGGCACTAACGAGACACTACCGACAACCTTACGTCCTTCATTTTCGGAAATTAAATAAGCTACTCAATATTACACTTCTGCACAATGAGCGGAGATAACTAACGCGTTTTAGTTGGTATCCGGATGTAACGTGCATCAAGGTATAAAAATCGTGCATTTTTGGAAATGATTGAGTGGCATGTACTTTATTACAGCAGTCAGTTACAATTATAGTCAAATCAAAAGTTTTGCGATAATATTGGCTTTGTAAAAAATATTAATATATTTTTTAAATCAAATAACATAATTCTTTATTTAATTGCACTCAAACACTAGATTTAACGCCTGATGGCCATAAATCAAATTATATCATTCATATATGTCTCAACAGAGACGAGGTATCTTGGCTATCATAATTACGAATGTAGTTGTTAAAATACTATACGTGTATGTGTATGGGAAAATGTTCCCAATATTCAGTCAATATGGCTCGTTACACAGTACCTAAGTCAGCCAATGATAGGTCATAAGCCGTTCTGATTTCCGTAGATACATTGTCTCTGTTGAGACATTTTATATTTTGATATCAAATATTTGACATTGCACACTGTCATATTATAGAATACGACAGTATTATTACATATCTATTTTATTAGTATTTAGTTATTATTACTATTATTATGGCCTTTTCTTTTTTTATACTGAGCCTTGAGTAGATATGGTCGTTAACTAAACTTAAAACTGCCACCCCTGCTTCTATTTGTCCTTTTCATACTTGCCGATTACCCTTTGTGTGGTGTTGTAAACCAAAGATAAAGTTGCCATGAGCTGAGACTGAGCTGAGACACAAATTTTGGAAATTTATTAAGGGTGTTTCAGAAATTAATTAACGCATCAAACTTAAAATACTAGTTTAAGGATAAAGTAAAATTAAAAACATTTACCACACGAATACCATAGATTCAAAGGAAGGTATGTGAAAACCCCAATAAATATTCATTCATTTACGATCAAAAAGGAAAACCATGTTAAGAATTTCATACCTTCTAATTTCATCTGAAATAAAAATTTACTTGATAAAGTTTTATATTTAAATTTTTTTATTTTATCTGAATACTGAAAACCAAAAAAATAAATAAAAACAGAATCCTTTCTTCGAGCTTTTTGTCAGCAAGCAGTGAGACGATATATTACATATAAACTGCATTCTTAATTGAACTACTGCATGTAATCATTAGGTACATACAACAATTGTACTAATGGATGCAGATTGAGCACAATGCGCAACAGGCGACAAGCGGGAGAAGCGAAAGTTCGAAGATCCACACCTAACATAATAAGGATTGATCCAAAATACATGTTTAATTATTTACTTACAACTAATTTGGTCACCGGCATCTCGTAAGGCACAATTAACACAATAACAACACCACAATCCGCGAATCTAGTGTTGGACGGCGAGAGCACGCGCGGTCGGTCAGACTACGATACGGTGAATGAGCGCGCGCGGGTCGCGTCCTCTCTTATACGGCGTCCCTCGACCCTCCGGCAGGCCGCAGCCGCAGGCCGCCTCCCCGACGCCGACACGACGCCGAGACGGTTCCGAGGCGGAATAATAAGTGCGATGTGGAATTAAAGAAACTCTCGCATGTAAAGCACACACGCGCCGACACTTTCCTCTGAGTAATGGTGTACTTTTTGGGCAAATTATCTAATTGAACATCGGTCCGCGCTACGCGACGCGCGACGCGGCGCGGACCAGTTAGCGGGTTGCCCAACTCAGGAAAGTTTTCCGGTCACCCGTAGTACCGTAATCAGGGACAGGTGATGCAATCCGGTCGACTCGCTCCTTTCTTCCGAAGGAGACTGCCTTATGCTCCTATCTGGTTTGTGACCTGGTATTATGTAGATCAAGTCGTAATCAGACCCAAACCTAAATTAAAATGACGTAATTTCGAACATACGCGACAGTACCCAAAGAATGATTTCAAATAATATCTGGTGATAACTTAATTAATTTAAAATGACTGCTTTACGCTCCAGAAAAAATATTAAGCAACCTAAGTTACTTGATGACACAGACCAATTGAAAAAAAACTCTCTCTCCTTATATTTATCGATATTAATCGATATTTATCGATTAGTTTAACACTGCGTCGATCCAATAGGTAGGTACCCTATGAATTATTGGGCTTAGATAGGAGGACGAAAATTATTTTTACTATAAACACGTACGTAATATTTTAGTTTTATATAATATCAAATTGTGCATATTTAAAAGCTTCGTTGCCTTTATTTCTGAGCTTTTGTATGTACATTTTTTCGACTAATCCAACCTTTTTGCATGAAAGTACAATAATTGACTAACAATATTTCTGAAACGCAATATCTTCCAACACAAATTTAAATTCAGTGCTTATTCATTTGTGTAAAATATTATAGATAATTGATGTTGTAATCTAAAAGAAAGCTTAGGTAAATTACCTTTGTATATTTGTATCGTATTGTGTATCACTTAAAGTGCTTTTATATTTTCTATTGTTTATAAAAATATCGATAGAGAAATATGATTGAATCCAAGGTTTAAAAAATATATTGAAATACAATTAATTTAATAACGCGTTGATGGAAGATAATAACAAGAATACGGGGTAAGCCCGGATGCTATACAGTTTAACTATTTAGTACGATCAGTTATGAAAGAGATCAATTGGCGTTCCTCGTGTAGAATCATGAGAGAATGAAACGTTCGGCCTTGGAGGGGTCTGAAGAAAGGCTTTATACTTACGAGAGCCGTGACCCATTTGACCTCAGGGTTCATATTGACCTAAACTTACGAATATAAGTACATTGAAGAATTTGCGTTTAAAGACTATGCGTTTAAGAATTCATTAAAATTACTGCATATATTTTAAAATAGAGATAAATATATTTACACTAAACTCGTCGAAAACGGAAAAACTTTTTATAGCTACATCGACAGAATTTATTAACATGCTTCAACTCAATACGATAAATATTATTTCACCAGCTGTTTCTACATAGATCCAATTATTAGCGTTATTTCTGTATCTTGAATTTCAAATCAGCAAAATAATAAATGGATGCTTTTATCAGCTTGGGCAAATTTCAAGGATTTGGATGAAACTGTAGGTTGATGTGGTAGTGAGACTAATTTTAAGAAATTTCTAAATGCATTGTTTGACAAACTGTATTGGTTACACATTCCCCAAAGGGGAGAAAATAAATTATGTCTTTAAAGATATAAATCAGGCGGATTGCTTGGCTCCATAATATACACAAGTGGACAGGAGTACGGAGCATCGAGGAGCTGTTTCGGACTGCCCAAAATAGGGACATTATCACAAGTGATAGTTAAATGAAGACTTAATACTGCTATAGAGCACTTAAAATTAACTCATTATTGTATTTTTGTTATTGCGGTGCTGATGACATGGGATGTTTTTATACCAGCAGTGAGGAATTGTAGGATTGTAATATTATTTAGCAAAAACCCAAAATGGCATCGGTTCGCAAAATCAATTCCAGAAACTCACTATAAATTTTAAAAAATAAAAATGTAAATACCGACAATCATTTGCGTGAATGATAATAAAATGGATTCATCAAAGAATGTGTAATTTAATTTAATTAATGATCATACTCATTTTGTTTCAATATTTTTGTTGTTATTATTATTAACTACCTATCTTTACTTTTTTCAAACATACAGTTATGAATGTCTCAAGGATAAGCTTATGTTAAGACAATCAATGCGTCATATATGTAAATTCTGCAGCTGTTTAGAAGCAATATGTTTGTGAAACATAATACGGTTATTATTAAAAACTTTTTACGAGCAGTATAAAAATTGGTGAGCTTATTGTTAGCAGCTATGATCAAATGTCACCGTTTTTTGGTGGTTCAAAATTATATTATTCTAATTCCCTTCTATGTGCTTTTATGTGGTTCACAACTGCTTGCCCATAGTAACTACTATGTTTTACTATTGTCCTAAGGGCTATGCTCTTGCTCTTGCTCTTGCTAACCTAATGCTTGGCCAATGCTTTTGGTAACCTACCAACTATTGTGAATTCTCACCATACATCTTAATAGTAATTTGCTTATTATTATCTTTTTTTTAAACTTATTTCAATATTTCAAAATACATACATAGTTGTCTGCTCAGTTAAAAAGAGATTGATATTGCTTGATGTTGTTCCCAATATATTGCTAATAACTGATTCTATAGTCTAGAGTATCATTAGTTACAACAGTCAGTTCTAACTTTTTTACGAAAATATGGTTTAAATTGATACAATTATTTTACATACATCTGTAAGTATATTTTTTATATATGTAAAATATCATATTTTATTCAACATTTTGGAAGTTAATTGACGCGACTAAAACTTTCACAAAAAAGCTTCCATACACATTAAAACAACCTGTTTGAAACAAAATCTGTAAGTGGACTTTTTATTCGTTTTTTTATTACATAAAACATAAACAATGGTGCTTTCTTGACTTACTGTCGCGTTTGGGCACATTTTACAGGAGAACGTTTTTAATTTTATCTGAAATGTAAGGTTTGAACTCGGGAGTGGTCTATTTTTTAATTTTAGTTATTGGTATACGGTAAAAAAGTCAGATTAAACTGTATATCGATTTCATTTTTGTTTTTGAAAACATGTACTAAAAATATGTAAATTGTTCATATGTGTAAAAAATATGAATAGGATATTTGATGATCATCCACAAGCTTTAAAATTTAAATAAAACTGTTTCTAAGAGATTTCGCATAAATGTCCGTTACGACAGTTAGTCAGGAGAACAAAGATATGTAAGTACCTAGCAGAAAGCAGGAATGCGAATGCCGTGAACTTGAAATATAAAGTTTCTCTGAATAATTATCTCACCGCTGTGGAAAGCACGAAGCGCGAATTTCATTTGTAAAAAAGGAAAGCATTGCCATTTATGGTTCACTTTAATGATATAATATGACAGTATCTACACACTTTTGTGCTATGCAATACTAGAAGAGACGTTTATTTATAGAATACTAATATTTATAGTGAGTATATCCAATTTTAAGCAAGTATTTATAATGGACTTCTACGGATATTCGTCGTTTCACTCGTTTTGAGTTGATCTAAATTTTCTATAAATACTGTGCTGTAATAACGTGTGATGGAGATCGTTTGATTGAAAAAAAACGAGTTTTTTTTTTCATTTTCATATACGTTTCATTCGATGTACATACTCACTACTTACGGTAATAAAATTTATGAGTTAAGATTTTATCTGATTTAATATTTTTTTATTGTATATATGGTCAAGAGGTTAGCTCCATGTAAATACATAAAAATCAGAGAGAATAAAATCATACAACACTTCATCTAAACAATGTTTATTATGGGTAATAAAAATATAAGCTTATAACTTACAGACGTACCTATCATACATACGTATACACACGGTACACGGTATTTAGGGCGGTTAAATATTTACGTACGTATGTGTTTCAGCAACATTGCGCAATTTGCATAGAATAACACCTGATATTTATTGGCTACCAGATGTATTGGTATTTGAAACATTATGGACTTCATCAATTTCAGTCGGATGCTGACACTCAAATATTTTTCATGGATATTTATTGCAACTGAATTTTAACGAAATCTGGATTATAATATAATTAATTATATATACCTACCGTCATATTTTAAGTGTAGTAGCATAATATTTTTATCGACGTTGTCTCCAAAACTTTCATAATTTCCTAAAAATGGTTAAAATATCACGTTAAATAAATAAACTTTTCGTCTTTAAAAAAATAGAACTTCTATTCTATTTTATTTATTAATGAATATTGATTTCTTATTTCAAATAAGTGTCATTTCACTAAAATAAAAATAATATAGATATAATATCTAGGAGTTCCAAAAATTTGAGTCTTGTGGCTGACAATCATAGGTGGAATGTTGTAGTATGTATAGTGATTACTTAAACAACCTATGACAGGTCATGAGCCCTGTAAATACCTAGACCTCCATATTATTCTACATCTACGTTGGGATGTCAAAATGAGGAAATATCTGTTCATGTATTAAAATACTTTCTCAAAGCACGAGTAGTTACTGACCTCTTTCTCAACCCTTCCAATTAGGAGTCGAATGTGTATTTCTTAAAATTGTTTTAGTCATGAATATGCCACTGTATAGTTAGAAGTAATTCTTTAATTAGATAACGTGATTTTTAATTGCTTTTTACATTTTGGCTTTTGACGAATTATACGAAAAGTAAATTTCTGAAATGTTTTTAAGGCTATATATTGTTTCGATAATTACGCCACTCTTTGGTATTATGAATCACGTTAATAATAAAGAGCTTGTTTAGCTGGAATAATGAATAATGAATTAGTGCAAGGTTCGATATTGGTTAACACGAAACTATTTGGAGCCATTCGTGTCCATTGGTCCAGTGACTCAATAGGAGCTGCTGCATAGAACGACATTATGTATGTACACACATTCTTCACATAGCAAACGGAACTGAATCCAACTTTATATGTAATCATGGAATTATCCAGATTATTACTCAGGGTTATGTTCTGAAAACCAAATATGTAAAATTAATTACATTTATTTATTATATTCTGCATATTCCAATAAGTACTTACTTAATCAAATAAAAAGAATTATTAGTTATTTGGTTAAATGCAAAACTTTTCCAAAGATTCTTGTGTGTAAATTTCGTTGAATTGAGTGTAGAAAATTATTACACACATTTTGCATGAAAATTCACTTAAAAAATATATACAAATTTTTTTCAATAAAAAAAATTATATGCTTATTGAAAATTTCATATATTTTTTACATTACGCATGTAATAAACATTTAACTGAAATTTTAATCATACTTTAAGTAAATCGATTGTACATAAATATGCAATCCCTGAACAATTAGGAACCGTAAAATACTTCATGACCATTTTTCTCTGAAATCCGAGTGAATTCTATGAATGAACCTAACCTTCAGTTGCCGCTAGGACCATTCGTAATATCCGGTTCAGATAAATGGATCAACATTAACCTTATTCATGACGCACTGTGCCTACTCAAAGCGCTAAATAATAATAACGAATAAAGCTAATTACATCCTAAAAAGCATAATCTAGTTTGATTAATGTTTTATCTTGTCGTATTTATAAAATAATAAAATAATAATAAAACCCTTATCCGCACCCCAATGGTGCATAGGGCACTGCATCATATAAACGCAGTGTTATCTTGATCATTTAGACATGAAGGAAAGGTGATCAGCCCTCCGCTTCAGGTACCAGTCCAGGGTAATATTGAATTAATATGACAGTGAAAAAATCACTTATATTTATTTTACCCCCCTTGGGAATCGAACCCGGGACCTCCAGAACGGTAGCCGAGCGTGCTGACCATTACACTACGGAGGCGGACGCCATTACACTACGGAGGCGGACAAGATCAAATTTATAAAATACAATGATCAAATGTGAGGGTATTTTAATTCATCCGTTTATAAGTGGGTTAAAGTCAATATTAGACACGATCGACAATACTGATTAATGTCTTAAAAATTTACATCGTTTATCAACTAAGAGTGTAAAATATTTGTTTTTAAAATCTCTGAATTTTTCGATTCGTAAAAATTAAATGCTTTAATTTTTACGACAGTACAAATTACTTCAAAACTATTAATTTTTATAATAATAATTTTAAAAACGATTCAACTCTCGCCACATTTGATTTAATTAAAATGATAACAAGATCAATAGAGTACAAAACAATGAGCGTGAACACTCGAATCCTTCACCTGTGTGAACATTTCTGCGACATCATATAAAATTTGAACGGTTTTGGTATTTTAAACTTACGATTTATGAATGTGCATGTGGATTCATATTATTTTATTTATAAAAAAATGGAGCACTTTCCTTCCATTTTAAACTCCAAAAGTGAGTTACGTGGGATGATTGAAGCATATTTAAAAACTTTAATCTTAGTATTTTAAATCATATCGACATATTTGTTAATGTTCATGGTCAATAACATTTTGGGAGATTAAAAGCTTTCAAAAATTAATCCAAATGTCTCGGGTCTGTGTTTAACAGAAACTAGAAGAGGAAATAACCTTTAATTTAATTTACAACGAATCAAAATTAATTTGCCCTTTAATAAATCATAATATATTTATTTTGTTTTTATACAGTGACTTTCTACGAGTATTACTTTTTTAAGGTTTTGATTTCTACTAAGAAATACTAACAAATAACAGATTTTTTATGTGAAATTAGTAACTGAGTTGAAAAACGTCGAGCAATTTAATTAGACGAATAGGTATTAATGGACGAACGGAAATTGGGAAATAAAGAAATTTACAGAGTTCTTAAGAACTGAATCCTACTGTGTTCCTAAGATTGTATCTCCTTTCAAAGATGTTCTTAGATTACCCATGAAGATGACGTGTCATAAAAGCTTATGTAAATAATAGATTAGTGAAATTTCGCAAAACAAATTATGGGAATGGTTTCTAGTTCCACAATCACTCAGAAAAATAGAAATAATACAAGTTCATAATTAACATATACACGTTTTGCGTGTTTTCATGTTCAGTTTACAACTAAACTCACATTACACGTTTTGAAAACTAACTTCCTTAATGATGAAAAAAAAGATATTTCAAATAATAGCACATAAATTAAGTGTTAAAATATAAATCTCCGTTGATACAACAATAAAAAAATAAAGATTTGAAATTTGAAACGACGATTTGAAAATTCTCAATACTATAAATAATTTATTTGAAAGTAAATTTGTTTTATTGATATACGCATTTAATTCTTACAAGACGAAAAACTGTCAAAACATTTATAATCGATAATATAATCACGATCTTATTATTTTTAATTTTATTAATAATAAAAAAATAATTTACTTAATTTAATAATTTACTTAACATAGATTTATAACATTTACCATTAACATTCCATCAAATCTTCATAGGAGGGTTAATAAAGGAATGAGAAGAAATTTGCACTTTTACACATAGTTTTTTTCACTCCGACGTGATAATATACAGTATATAAAATATCCAACTACTTTTAATAGTTTTAAAATAATCAAACCATCGAGTATTTGGTAAATATTTATTATCTGCTAATATTAGTTTACTAATGTTTAATAATAATAATAATAATAAAACCCTTATCCACACCCCAATGGTGCATACGGCACTGTGTTATATTAACGCAGTGTTATCTTGATCGTTTACACATGAAGGAAAGGTGATCAGCCCTCCGCTTCAGGTACCAGTCCAATAAATATTACAGGGAAAAAATCACTCATATTTATTTTACCCCCCTTGGGAATCGAACCCGGGACCTCCAGAACGGTAGCCGAGCGTGCTGACCATTACACTCCGGAGGCGGACAATGTTTAATTCATATATTAATTATTACAACCGTACAATATATATATATATATATATATATATATATATATATATATATATATATATATATATATATATATATATATATATATATATATATATATATATATATATATATATATATATATATATATATATATAAATATATATATATTTATATTTATATATATGTATATATATATATATATATATATATATATAAATATATATATATATATATAAATATATATATATATATATATATATATATATATATGAATATATATATATGTATATATATATATATATATATATATATATATATATATATATATATATATATATATATATATATATATATATATATATATATATATATATATATATATATATATATATATATATATATATATATATATATATATATATATATATATATATATATATATATATATATATATATATATATATATATATATATTTATATATATATATATATATATATATATATATATATATATATATATAATACAAATATTAAAAACTACTATTTTCACACGCTGTGACACTAGACGTCTTCTTTGTAAATATGTTCACATAAATTTACATATATTTCCACTTTATAATAAGAAGTATACTTCAAAATTTGGGTCAAATCAATGTTATTGCAAGACATCTATGACTTTGATAATTGATTTGATAAGGTTTTGATGAATTAACTGTATAGGAGGGGTGATTGAATATTGTGAGATCTACTTTCTTACCAACATTCGCATTACGACATCTCATTGACACGCCCCTTGCAAAGTTTAACCACTTTTTTAATGTTTTTTTTTGTAATCTCGAATGTGTTTTTGTATGTAAATACTCAATAAAAATGTTATATTAATCGTACGTATTTTTTTAATGTATTTTTAATAATTTATATTTCAATTATGTTGCTGGATTATTATCGACTTCTTTTATTCAGTGTTATGCGTAGCGTTACACTTATATATTTAAATATCTGATGTACTAAATTATAAGTGAAGGTGAGCAGTTTTCAGATTCATTACAAACGTATATAGAGAGAAGGAACTTAAAACCAATTTTTTAACCAAGACTCAGAAAGATTTCGATTAAATTTAAAAATAATCTAGGGAGAATAACGTTATACGACCAATTACAAGGGAAGCCTACGAGTATAACTATTGAGATGCCTTATTCACGAGCTCAGAGTGCATGCTAAGTAAGCATACTTTTTTATTTCTCTATGATCGAGAATGTACGATCAAGAAGAAATAATTTATTATCCATAATACATATTTTAAATATTATAATGTTGGTAGAATCTTAAAATTATTGAAATAAGCGCATACTGCTTTCAATTTAAAAGTCACGCTTTTGAACTTTATTGATGAATTTTATTAGACCCAATATATGTATTTCTTAGACTATCATCTTTTGCGTAAAATTAAGCTCGTAAAATTATTCGTGACTTTTATTTATTTAGAAAAAGTCTTAAAAATTACGATTCCTTCCTCTCGAGAAATTAAGTAAAATTGTAATAATTAAATAATATAATGGGTAATTTGACCTCTCGATCATTAAATGTCTAAAATCCATTCAGCCACGGAACCATTCTAATTATCAAACATTCTATTGAATAAATAATGGCAAAGAATGCGGAATCTAATGAAAAAGTATTAAACCTTTATTATGAAAAATATTACAGATAAATTTATACCTGCATTTCCTTCCATACAATTTTCATTTCATAATTACTCATTATTATTTGTGATAAAAAATATCAATAATGTGAGTCGGTTTTCGGTCCCGCGATTAGTGGCGTGCCTCAAATTCAGAGTTTCAGGGCTCGAATCCACTCTAATACAATTTGATTCCTATTTTTAATAACAAGCTACTTCTGCCTGGGAAAATAGTAATTAACTAGCGAACTAACGCAGGGGTAAGAACGCCACACCACTCTGTTTTTGCAAATATTCTTAGTTCAATATTTAATATTCAATTCAATTCAATATTCAATAATGCTATATTCTGGGAAAAAGAATGAAATTGAAATATTTCTGTACATGATAAAATAATAACAAAAAACTACTCTTTAAAATCAAAGAATAATAAAATAACAAAAAACGGGTTAAGAACGTCAGAAATGAAGACTCTAAGGACCATATCTGGCATAAGTCTACAAGATAGAATAAGGAATACCAGGATAAGAGAAATATGCGAGATCGGAGATATCATAAAGTGGGGAAGGCAACGAAGACTATTGTATGCGCATGTGAGGAGAATGCAACCATCCGAACTCCTTAGCATAGCATTGCATGACTAACTCCAAGGTAGACAACTCCCGGGAAGTCCACCAAAGTGATGAATTGACCGCTGGGAATCGACATTACGGGAGGCTAATCCCTATTAAATATACCAACAAGGCCATCACTAAGAAGAAGAAGAATATTGTAACATTAATAAATACTCTGGACCCATTAGTCAAAAACTCCAAAAAAAACGCAAGTGCCTTCGTTAAATATAAAAAGATTTTCAATGATAATTTATACTCATATTTACCGGTCCAATATTTTATGCATCATCTATGGTTAATTTGATTTTCTATTATCCAATTTGAGATTTAAGTCATTTTACTCTTGACAAGCCGATCATTTAATTAGAGTTTATGTTAACTGTAATAAACTATACGATTTAACCGTAATTATTGTTTCGAAATTAGTGTTATCGTTTATTTATTTCTATTTATTGACCCTATTTTATTCCTGACAAATGCTCAAGGAAACCAAAATCGTTTTATTATTTCAATACATCGAACGGTGACCGGCATCGCACAACGCATTAAAAATGACAGCTCTACAGCAGTTGTCATCAGCTGACTATAGAATGACGGGAGGAAGTTACTCGTACTTTTGAAAGAGTTTGGTTGCGTTAAAAGCTCCACGTTGATTCGCATAGTGTAGGCAGTGTACCATACATATACGAGTACATAGTCTACACAGACTTCTGACTACAGACAACAAGACCTTGAGTGAAAAAAAGTAATATGCTCACGTCCTGTATTTGTTTTGATATCCGTTGGCAATCTCTTGTCATACCTAACTACTGCCTAGTACGCAGTAGCCACATAATATAATTCGCTTAAGATTTATATGTGTTTATGTTGATGCTGTAATGGAGTTCAAGGAGACGTAATAATTAATAATAATTACCTTTGAAATACAAAAGATTTAATAGTATCCTAAAATAATCATTGAATCATCGAATATCTTTTGTGGCTATCATAATTTAGTTATATTACCAAAAATATTTTAAATGACACGTTCTCTCCTTTCTTTGATTTACCTATTCAATGACAATATTTATAAGCCAATAAAATTGCTTACCCGTATCATTAGCTTACATTATAATATACTTTAATAGTTTAGATATAATTTAATTTAATTTATCTTAAGTTTTTAGTTTAATAATATCATGCGCCTACATTTATATACTGAACTTGAATTCATCCCAGCTGGAATAATATTATTTTAATTTTTATAACTTTTTATTAATCTTACGTTTCAAAATAAAGTTTTTACGCGATTATTTATTTGCATATTTTCATGAAAAAAATTATGTTTACTGACAAAATATTTGTTTGAATGATTATTTAAAATGTAAAACATAAATACCTTTATCAGAAACTTGTTTCTGTTTTCTTATTTGTAGCATGTGAATTAGCGGGTGAGAAAGTGCCCGAATTTCTCAATTGTTTCATATAATTATTTGGACAATTTTTTACATTTTCGTTTTTAAACCAACTTATTTTTAATTGGTCCGTGTTATAACTACATTTCATAATGCTGTCTTATAATTTTAAATATACAAGTAATTTGACACGCAAACATTTCCAGTAAATTGATGCATTTCACCTACTTTTTAACATTAATAATTACTACCTGCTTCCGAGATTTTTAATATATGTACTTGAAAATATGCTTAATTTAAGTACCACCGTATAATTATATTTAAAAAAAAACTTCAGTGGTGTTCTTAAATAAATTTTATTAGCAGTTCCCCATTCATACAAAAATTATAATCTCAAAAGCAAAATACACAACAACATTGTTCCTCAAATGTCATGTAGCATCAATGGCGTGCATGGAGAATAATTAATTAGGGTAGGCAGTAGAGGTAGGCAGCAAGGTTAGCTAAGTAAGTAAGGTAGAGTAGTACTGGTTGTGTTTTTATATGTCACGCGGGTAAGTTAGGATAGGCGCTGCTTTTCGCCTACATGAAACGCACGCACCTGTGTATCATATGTCACAGAAATACCCACATGCTGAAGGGTTTGAGCGCTTTCAATCTTTCTGTGCTGCACGCTATTAGAATCTAAATTTAAAATTCAAATAAACACTGATTGTGTTTTTTTGGTAAATAAACAGACATTAAAAAAAATTAAATACTGGATACTCACTAAAAATCGTTTTACCGACTGAACTAATTCAATATTCACGATATTTCACATAACATAGTTATGTAGATTGATGAATTCAAAATTTAATTTAATTAAATTAAAAAAAAATCGTCTACCTCCAGAGTTGTGTTTGGCACATTTGGCTACCATGCTGGAGGTCGCGAGTTCCATTCTCAGGAGATTAAAAGAAATATCTTTTTTTTCTATAATATTTATTTATTTCCCTGGACTGGACCTGTAACGCAGGACTGCTCATCTTGCTTTCATATAATAAACTCTCAAATTAACATTGCATCAATTTGATGCAGTGCCCTATGCACAAATGGGTGGGTATAAGGATCAGTAGTAGTGATTATTAATTTGCGATCTCCCTCATACATACATATTATTAACATATTATTTTTGTACTTTTTTTTTCATATCACACAAAACCAAATCGTAAAAGGAAAAAAAAGTTCACAAAACTCATTTTCGTTATGATAATGATAATACTGGATAAAATAAAAAAATTATAAATAATAATAAGTATTTTATATTAAATATTAATTATTATATTATATATTACATTAATAATAACTATTATATATTATATAACCTACTGATGATAAACCTACGCATGTAAAAAGATAAAAAAAATTGCTACCCTTAGAACTAAAAAGGATTTTATGTGCATATCTTGATATTTTATGTATAATTAACGATACAATAATTTTAATGAAAGCCGGAAATCAATTTTGGATCTCAAACTAAGTGGCATACGTGTTAACCACTAATAAACTTATTTATATAGGTATAAAGTGGCGAGGGCTAGAATTCAGTACGGAAGTTAACGATTTAACAACGTAGTATAAATAACTTTAACCTTACTTCTAGGCTTATTTGTAATAACTTTGTCATTTTTAGACCGGTTATCAATCGGTTTTATCAGAAAGTTAAGTTAACGAAAAACAATTAACAAATATTTATTTTTAGCGAAAAGAGGATTCCATGCTACGTAGCCAAAACGTTAATTTACATATTCAATCGTAGCCCAAAAATATGTTATAAAAAGTATTTTCTGTTATTTAAAAATGTGTTATAAAGCATTTTCTGTTATTGAATGTCTGATAACACGTTTATTATTAGTATTTTTGGCCACGTAAAAATAATAATCAGCATGATTCTCTCACCAACGGAGATTTACGCTTATTCTTATAATCATTTTATGAGACATGGATTACGAGTATATATAAATTATTATGACATTTCTTTATTTGTCAAGGATTTTTTGTTAAGTGGGTTTGCTGTAACATTTAGCAGTGAGCAGCTGTAATATTACGCAGATTTCTCACGACATTTCGTCACACAACTGTCGTTAAAATAACATTCCGATCTCATTTATGACATTGAAACTGTTTTAAATTGTTGTAAAATGTAACAGATTTTTACAAACATTTTTACATCCTTTAATGAATATACTATAACCGGTTTATAAGTAAAAATGTTAAATAATACAATATGTAGGTATATTGACATTGCATTTTTATTATTAGGTATTTGATGCTTAAAGCGCCTATTTACTACCATGTGTTTAGCACGATAGATACAGTTTATTACGAAACAAAGAGTAATTTTTGAATTTTGTAACGCCCAAGTGACTCTGTAATCTAGCTACGGCTTATACATCACCGTTTGTCATGGCCTTACTTAGGCTCGTTTATAAGTTTTATAACATTTTCGTTCTGCGAGTGGGTGTACTCTTTATGTTTAAAGTTATATTATTTTTTGACATCTCATCAAAGATGAAGAAGAATATGGAAGTCTGGGCATTTACGGGGCTGACAACCGTCATAGGCTAGTTTAAGTGATCACTTTACACACGTATAACATTCACCAATTCTACACATTATTGACAATTACACTACTTAAATTCTTGAAAGTTCTATATATGTATATATGATCCAGTTTCGAAATATTGATCTCTCTAATAAATGTCTCTAGTGAAGTTCTAGTGATTCGACAAGCATGATCAAAAAAAAATTGAGATGCAAAAAATGTTGTGTATAACATTTTTTTATGTTACATGCTTATATATCATGGATTGAATATTGAATGTAACACAGTGTTTAAAGTGATCACTTAAATGAATTAAAGACAGGTACTAAGCCATGTAAATATCCAGACTTCCATATTAACATCTCCACAACGTTTTTCCTCTATGTTAAGATTCAAGATCATACCCATGTGTGGGGTAATCCACCTTTTTTGTACAAAGATTTAACCCCACTTGAAATACTGCTACATAATGATGTTAATCAAATTAAAAGAACCACGTGACAGGGAAACTTAATGACCTTTTGTTTAATTTAGCCTTCATGTTGATGTGAACAACAGCATTTTCCGTCAGATTTTTCTCATAGTATCAAATATAGCTTTCGTTATCAATAGACACATTGTTATTCGGGCTATTACTCGAGTAATAATTTACATCTTAATAGGCTTAAACACTTTATTTACATCCAACCCGAGTTCATTAAGACAACAGTACTCATTATGTCTTCATGTTGACACATTTATTGTGTGTATTCAATGACAAAATTACGTCGTCATTTAATTATTTTCTAAAAAGTAAGGACTTTTTATTACTATCAAAACCGCATTTTTTGGAAGCCAAATTGTGTAGTATGCACGTTGCGCCAACAATTATTAACATTTGAAGGTTTGAAATACATCGTAAAAAACTTTGAATTGTTGCAATTTATTTATTTCATTTAGAATAAAATAAATGATTTGTAAAATTTCACGACGAGAAACATGATTATTGCATACTCAAAACAAAATCAATTACTAGCTGAAAAGCACACTAGGTTGACTGACATAAATATTATTTTTAATATTATAAACTACAGATACTTACTCAAAGTTCACATTTTGATAAAATAAACTCAATCCCGTCCTCGACATATTACAAACATGTATACGCTTCAAATTTTAGTTTGTAAGTTTATATTAATTATTATTGAATAAATTGAAAAAAAAATTAAAATATTTGATGTTAAAAAAAATGTTACTCAAAAAATATTACAAAAATTAAGTTGTTAAAAAGGTGCTCAAATAATATCCGTATTCCGGAAAAGAGCTTTTTCTAAAATATCCAAGTGATTTTAAACATATTTTAGTCATATTGAAAAAAATATTTATTATCATCTCATGATGAAGACTGATCAATTATATGTACTTCATCCTTTCAGACTGCTTAAATCTTTGTTTTAAATATTTGATATCCATATAGTTGACTAGAGATACCTATATGAGTCATTTTTGTTAATTGCGCATTTTAAAACATACATACAGAACCAAATGCAGTTCAGTCTTAGCCTCGCCTCATATATACCAATATATGTTTTAAAATAGCAATTGGAACATACACATGTTGTTGAATTTTCTAGAGCATTTTTTTTAAATTTCCGTTGGTTTGTTATGTTTAAGACAAAATGTATATATTTTTAATAGATATAGATATAGATAATAGATATTATTGCATTTTGTAATATGGCGTACATCAACTTTTTCTTTAAATTTAATTTTGTGGATTATGTATACTAATTTACCATTCAAATAGTAACATAACAATGTTTGATTAATCCGGATTTTTAATTATTCATAAACACACATGATAATGAACTCAAAATTCACAATACGACTTTTATAAAGATATTACAACCGCCCTCCAGATTGTAGGTAGATACCAAGTATTTTATTTATCTTTCTTTTATAAAGGCAACACTAGAGTTGTTTTGACGTTTTGAATTTGGTGAAAAATATTTTTCTATGGATTAAACGGCGTGATTACGCGTGTAAGGGGGTTTGTGTATCGTTTGTTTCATTATAAAAAACATTGAGTTTACACCAGACTTTCATTTGCAAAGAAACTGAATCATATAGAAACGCGTCCCCGGGACTTTAATTTATCTTAACTATGGATCAAATGCTACCAAGTCCCGGGTTCTCGATACCTAGTATCGGGACCCCACTTCACCAGCCGGAGGAAGATCAACAGATTCTACCAAATGCATTGCAGCAGCAGATGCCCCCTTTAGCTCCCATGGGAGCCTCACCAAGTATGGGCGTGTTCGGCTCCGCAATGCCTTCCATCATGACCCCACAGAGACCCGTCCACACATATGCGCCCGGTTTCGCCACCCCACAAAGTATGATGCAGCCCCAAACGCCGGTAAGGGTCTTTAAACTAACCAGATTAAATATATTTTCTTACCTTATAATTCAAATAAGCTTTATGGACCAAATGACTTTTTTTTGTTTTTAGTTAAATGTACCTATTGTTTTTTTAACCTTTTCATAGCCGCAAATAAATTACGCCGCAGTGCTCAACAGGCCAAGTATTTTTTTGAAAAAAAAAGTTGTCTAAAGATTTTTTTTTGTTGTTTTTATTGAATTATAATTTACTTACCAAATATTATATCCCGCATCGATTGTTAGAGTTTTATTCTTGAAGTTAAACCAGTTTCAAATTTTCAGGGTTGTCACACTAAGTCGCACACGCAAGTTTTTATTAAATTTAATATTAACACACAACTATTATTTATCAATGGAATATTTTAAAATAATAAGAAAAACACAAAAAAATTGAGCAAAATAAAAACCCCTGGCGTTCAAAACAATCGATTAAAATAATCAATATTTCAAGTGGTTTGAGTGGTAGCCCTAATGACATCTGTCAACTGTCAGCTGAAAGTGATACTTAAAAGTATTTAAAAACTTTATAAAATATTTTGTGACAACTTCAACTGATGGCAATGTATGTTCCGTTTTTGACAGATTGTCAATATGAGTTAAAACTGCGGAGTAATACGTCATCAAAAGTACTGACGAGATATCTCGTCTCTGGCCATACGGGCACTCCGCCATTTGCCGAGATATCTCGTCTCTGGCAACCATCGGGTTAATGATCTGTTTATGTTAGTTATCTTAGAAATTAATGTGTTGCACATTATACACGTGCAATAAATTAATTACGATCAATAAGCTTTATTCTTTAAATAACTGTTTCATTCGCCATTGGTTGGGACAATAAGTTTTACAAAAAAAAACTATTATCGCAACTTTTATTATTTTTAAGGATTAACCCGCATAACCTTTATTTTAGCGGCTTATCTGCAGGTAGGATAGCTAAGAAAGGGAATGTATATGTGAAAAATACATAACAAACACCCAGACCAATTGAAAACGAAATATTTCTTGAATTCATTTTGCAATTGATGAGAATCGAACCTGCAACACCAGTTTGGCAGTCGAGCATCTACCCGACTACGCCACGGCGCCTGTGTCACTTATTCCATCCATTGGCAGTAAAACCTCAAGAAGCAACTTCTTTCAATCTATCTAGTTTAACCAATTGCTGAACACCATTATATGTGCCTTCACTGTACACTTCACTGTTCACTAATTTGTATTTTGGCTAACCACACCAAATCATGATTCGAATGAAAAAGTGTAGACAAGGATGTACAGTGTTTGATAATAAGTTAATGCTTTCACCTACAACAGTTTATATTTTTTCTTATCAGACTGTAGGCACAAGTAAATTAAATGAATGTTGTAAATGTTAAGAATTTGAAAATAACTGTTTATAATTAGAAAATAATCTAAGAAATCATAAATTATGTAATATGACAGTTTTGAATTTAAAGGAATGTTCTATGCAACATGTTTATATTTTTTCAATCGAGACAATCCATCCGTGTTTCAGCAAAATATGATGTCTCCAATGGTCGGTCCAGGCAGTATGGGGATGGCCCCAACAAGTGCCCTGAACCAAATGAGTGGCCCCGGTACGCCCATGACTCCCATGACCCCCCACTCTTCAGACATTCTTCCACAACTCCAGTGAGTTCCTAAATAATGTAAAAATGCAATATCCAATTGAATCTGAGGCACTAGGTACTGTGTCCGAGTAATAGTAAATCTAGTTCTGTTTTAATGGCAAATTTTGAGACACACAGAGTTGCTATTAGGTGTGTTCACATAAGAAGCTGGAAGTTAGAAGTTAGAAGCCCTCCCGATGTATTTAATTTAACATATTTATTTTTGCATATTATCCTAGAAATTATTTTAGATCTGATTTAGTAATTAGGCGGGTAGTCACCACAGTGATTCTTTATACATATCGCTCACTCCTTTCAAGAACGTCATAAATCAAAATTCGTCAATTTTCAGTTGTGCATGTTTTCGGAATGCCCAGAAAATGTACTATATCCCAGCAAAAGAGGCATATTTTTAACTTAATATTTACCCGCTCCAGGGCAGAAAGTGTTGTTTTTGCATTTTGAAGAAAAGGTATTGTTTAATTATTTTTTTAAATAAACTAAATATTTTTCAAATGGAGAAAAAACCATCACGTTTTACATAAAAAGATCTGTTGCACAGTAAAAAGTTCAATAAGTGGCTTGATATTTATTTTTAACACATTGTATTATATTTTTAAACTTTAAAAACGTTCTCCTGAAAAATCAAGTTTTTTGATTTATGACGTTCTTGAAAGGAGTGAGCGATATTTGGGACAGCATACTGCATACAAATATTCAAAGGACTTTCTGATTGTATAATATCTTCATTGAAACTACTCGGTAATAAAATCTAAACCTTAATATTGATTTATTTTGCTTCCAGAAACATTGTATCCACTGTGAACCTGAACTGCAAATTAGATTTGAAAAAAATTGCATTACACGCTCGTAATGCTGAATACAATCCGAAGCGATTTGCCGCTGTTATTATGAGAATTCGGGAACCGAGAACGACGGCGTTAATATTCTCATCTGGTAAAATGGTCTGCACAGGAGCTAAAAGTGAAGATGACTCGAGATTAGCTGCCAGAAAATATGCTAGGATTATTCAAAAATTAGGTTTCACGGTAAGATTCTTGAAATGTATGTACTATAATTACATTGGGAAAAAATTTGTGGATTGGGTGCTAGCCAGATCCCTAATTTTAATTGATTTTACTTAACAAAATAAATTCATAATGCATAATAGCAAATAACAAACTCGACATATATGTACTTCCCATTTACACAATAGATATGTTCTACGAGATACCATATATTTTTATATGGTAAAATGTGAAAAAAAGTATATTGAATTTTAAAAAAATGACATATGTTTCCCTGTATAAAAATCGTTTCATAGTAGTAAAACAAAAAATTCATTATTACTTATTGTTTTTTAACTTTATTTCAAAAATACTTTAAAAAATCAAAGATAATAAAAAAAATCACCCAATCCCTCCTCCACATAGGACTAAAGAGTATATATAATATATATATATTAAAGAGTATATATAATATATTACTAAAGAGTATATATAATATATTTATATTTTTTATATATAAAGAGTATGTTCATGCAAAGGATGTAGGAAATTCCAAATTACTTTTACGCATTGTGATGAATTTTTTTACACCATATTGTTTCAAAATTATATTTAAAAAAAACGCGCACAAAGGGCGTTCAGTATATTTATATTATGAAGTTGATATATTTCTATATCAACTATCTTCTGCAGACATATATTTGTTATTTTTACTATTTTTTTGTTCCCATTTTTCATTTTATTTATTTCATATAGTGTGCAGGCTTCTAATATTCATAAGGCATAAATATCATTTGTAATATAAAAATACAGTGAGTTGATATAATGTGAAAAGATGAATACATATAAGCAATCTTATGTATAGTCCAACAGCATCATGAAATCTTGAATCAATCTTTACTGTGATTTTGAAAAATATATGCTACATAATACTATTTTAAATTTCATTATATTTTGATAAAAACTCGTTTCTTTTGTTCACAGGCAAAATTTTTGGACTTTAAAATCCAAAATATGGTTGGCAGTTGTGATGTCAAGTTCCCTATAAGGTTAGAAGGTCTAGTGTTGACCCACGGACAGTTTAGTTCTTACGAACCTGAATTATTCCCCGGCCTTATTTACAGAATGGTGAAGCCCAGAATAGTTTTACTTATTTTTGTTTCTGGTAAGGTGGTACTAACTGGGGCCAAGGTGCGAACGGAAATATATGACGCTTTTGAAAACATTTATCCCATACTCAAAAGTTTCAAAAAACAATGAACTGATTGTGAAATTCATTTCGATGTCTTGTTAACATGCTGTACATACTTTCATAGTTTTTTTACATCTTAGAATTAAGTGTGTACATTATGGAGGGTTTCAATATTCATTTTGAAAAATTTTGGTTTTCTTTTGATGACTTAATTATTAAGTATATTTATTACATAGAAATATTGATTGTTTAAATTTTGAGTCTAATTATTTGTTTGTTACAGCTTAATAATAATTATAGTATGACACTTATTCCAAATTTGAGTAGTGTGGTTGTCTATCATGGGTAGAATGGTGAATGTTGCACGTGTGTAAAGTGATCACTTAATCAGTAACCAATGACAGGTCATAAGCCCTGTAAATACCCAGACTTATTCCCATATTCTTCTTTTATCTATGTTCAGATGTCAAAAAAATTATATTATGTATGTACCATAAGATACACATACATTAATGCTTCGTCAGCAGTATGAAATGATAAATATAACTTTATAACTAAAAATATAAACCACACAGGTAAAGATCTTTCCGTAAAGCGAAGGATGGGTGTAATATGTAATATACCAAAAATTTGTTTTAAAATTTTTGCATTTATCAATATTTCACCTGGGTTTCAATTCTTATACATGTTTATACAACAAAGAGATGACTCAATTTGAATAATTTGAAAGTTGTTGAAATAACATAATTAATTGCATACCATTTTGTATTTAAATAAATATTTTTATAAAAACTCATATAGCCTTTAATTTTTCTCCTGATGACGTAAAATAAGTATTCCTGAGATTAGTATGTCATCTGATTCTGGATCGATTTCATTCTGAATAGCCCTCAGACTGCTACTGCATTCCGCCAAATCAGTTGACATGAACAGGAATCCTGTATTTTTAATACTAATTTTGAATTATTTATAAAACATCATTTTTGTAATATGCTTATTCAAGGGCGCTATGATAAATTTGGGAAAATAAAATTATGGAAATGATTCAGCAAACAAATACGTTTTTAGTTTTTTTCTAATGTCATCTCACACTCACTCCTAGCTGCTGGTGGAAGAGCATTCCATGCCATCAGTCGGCAATAACAAAGGCACGCTAGGCAAATTTAGTACACTGATTGTGAGTTGGTACATTCATTTTACCCATGTCAGTTGTAGCCGATCCAAGTGTTTGACTAATTCATATAGATCAGTTTATTGGAATGCACAGCTCTTTAAGATACTCTAGAGCCGTATTATGAATGCATTTATACATTGGTGGACAAATTTTACATTTAACCCTTTCGGGAAAGCATAACTAATGAAGTGGTGGAGTGAAGTGATTGAATTTAGAAATTAAAAAATCAGCCTAATCAGTAAAACTGATTTATTGTTCGGTAGATTGTATAAATTCTGTTACAATAGTATACCCTAGATATTACAAATGCATTTATCAATTGATAGGCGGCATTAGCTGGCAGATTCTTGCGAAAGCTCTTAATTTGCCTTAGAACATGTACTTGTTATTTTACTGATTAGGGTCTCAAGAGAGAGATCAGAATATAAGAATACACTTATCATTTTGACAGCCGGTAAAGTGATGGTCCTTGTATTGGGTAGTGTCGTGTTAGAAATTAAATTCTGTCATTTCGGTGTGGCTATCTAGAGATGTTCTGTTTTGGACGGGTTCATTATCAATCTGTTTTCAGCAATTCATTCTCCTTTTCTCTCATTGGGCTTATTTATAGAATCAATAAGTTCATCTTTTCCCCCTGTTTAATACAGTAACCCGGTTACCAGCATCTACAGTCGTTATTATATCAAGCAGCACTCTCACTATGCCTGTCTCTGTTAAGTGATATTTTCTGTGTGCCAATGGCCTCTCAGAAAACTATTTTATATTATACATAGCTATATGCTATGTGCTATATGTTATGCATAGCTATATGCTATATGTTATGTTTTAAAACTCTTCAAAATTATTTCTAGATGTATGTGCTTCTCTAGGCAGACAGCAATAAGTCATATAGGCATCCCTAGCTCTTCAGGGATTAATTCTGTCAACATGTGCATGTCATGTTGTGGTCCCGTGGTTAGTGTCGCGGACTTTTGAATCAGAGTTTCTTAATTTATTATTAGATTAAAACCAATATTTTTAGCTTTTCCACTTTTTTATTTGACCAGCGACCGGGTTTCGTCGTTACCGACATCATCAGACCAGTCTGATGATGTCGGTAACGACGAAACCCGGTCGCTGGTCAAATAAAAAAGTGGAAAAGCTAAAAATATTGGTTTTAATCTAATAATAAATTTAAAATGCAATTCCATCACGAAGTGTCAGTGGATAATATAAATCTATTAAAAAGAGTTTCTTAGTTTGAACCTACCCATCACAATTTGATATTACGATGATGCGGCTGATTATTAGGAATAGGTATCAAATTGTGATGGATAATGAAAACATAAATATTTCCCTTTTAAAAAAAACATTGATTATTTAGCCTGATCAGCCATTTAAATGGAAAAATAACATCATAAATAATTTTAAAAAACCCGTAACATACGCAATTTAATTTCCCTACACATATTTTTTTATGCCTTTTAAATTAATACAATATAATGATACAATTAATGAAATAAAAAAATGGGAGGCCATTCGGCAACAAAAATTCTTTAGAATCCTACGAATTCTTTTACAAGAACTATTCATTGATAGGTTACACAAGATCATCATATAATTGCTTGTTATAATGTAATGCTATCAGAAGGTCTTATTTACAAAGCCTGTTTTTATTTATTTATTAAAACTTCATGTACAGAAAAGAAACAAGTACATTGGCGGGCTTATTGCTTAAAAGCAATATCTTCCAACCAACCAAAAACAGACCAGTGATATTGATCAAAACGTTTGATACCATATGTAGCTGTTTGCAATTACATAAATTACAAAATGACGATAATTATGAAAAACAGAGTTTAGGAAAGGAGATAGAGGGAAAAACTAAAAGAGAAGGTTTGATGGACGATTTGGATTCTAATGATAAATAGTAATGTCTCAGATGTTTCTTAAAAGTTATAAGATAAAGTGCATTTTTTACAAGGGGAGATTTTACATTTCATATACTGGCCGCTTGGACAGAAAAGGTATTTCTGAAGAAGGGTATGTTATGGCGAGGAATGGAAAGTGTTCTTTCTTGAGAAGAACGAAGTGATAGACCATTATCTGAAAGATATATAAAATTTTCAACAAGATATTTAGGTGCACTGGGGTTGTGAAGAATATTATAAAGTAGCGTGATAGATTGAAGATTTATGCGCTGGTTGAAGTGAAGCCATTTTAGTTCCGTGCGAGAAGGATTTTACTATGAATGCCTATCGTTCCTAAAATGGATATTTTTTAAATTTAGTTAGGTACTATCTACCATCTCTTCATTTTGTTTGTCTTTGGTACTTATTTATTGTTTATTTTCTCAAATTTAATCTTTGCTAAATTTGACATTTTCTATGGAGTTATCTAGAATTAAGAAACGTCACTTTTTGGATTTTTTCTTAACAAAATGGCAGAGGGTATGAAACAAACCGTTTCCTTGATGCTAAAGGGTATAGAAAGGTGTGTTAATTAATGGTCTTATTTTCTTACGCGCTTATCCTAATTGTACTGATTAAATTCGTTTTAGTCATTTTGTCCGCACTGCTTTGACAACCATGTGTCCATGTTTTTAGGTACAATCCTGACAATTTGCCGACGTTGGAGCGATATGTCGACGCCCAATCTAGAGAAAATACGTACGATCTCGAGGCAAACCTGACTGTCCTCAAGCTCTACCAGTTCAACCCACACTTGTTCAATTTAGAAGTTACTTGTCAGATTCTGTTGAAAGCGCTGACGAACTTCCCCCACACTGATTTTATTCTGTGTAAATGTCTGTTACTGGAATCTCAGGTATGTTTACATTAAATTTAATATTAATTATATCAACAATAAAGTTCTTCAATTACAACACCGATCAAACTTCTCATGTAGCTTCCGAATCTGTTAGGCTCGTAATTTTTTAGGTTAGGTTTCTTGGTATTAGAAGAATATCTTGTAATTTCGGTATTTTGCCACTATTTATTAAGAGCAAAGAAAACATGTGGTTCATCTGCATTTGGATGGGACGAATATAAGTCTGACATAAAAAATCGTACGAGAATTCATGACGCCAAGAATCGGCCCTGCGAAGAGCCTACTCGCGTCACTTATCAAAAATATCGTTTTACTGTGGTTTCTCGACTACGCCACAAATTTGCAGTAATACAGAAAAAGTCGCGTCGATTTGTCCCACCCGAGAGTTTCCATGAATCTAGAACGCCGGACTGATTACCTTGCCTCCATATTATTGACGATCATGTTAACATCGCTCCGATCTGATCTGGTGCCTTATACACCATTGTATGCAGATAGGGGTTAGCAAATCTATATTTGTTTGTCCTATCTGTTATTAATCCATGTCACATCGCCGGAGAGAACTCTCCAACCGTGATTGTAACTCAATACTAGTTTGTACTCAAGGATTAGGCAGTGAACTGGCGCTTGATTTAACAAATGTTTATGTTTCCAGTCGGAAGAAGAAACCATCAGCCAGATCAAGTACTTGGCTGATATTTTGGAGCAATGCGACTTCGCCCAGTTCTGGAACCGAGTTCACCAGATGCCGGAACTGTGCGGCCGGATTACCGGATTCCACGACTCCATCCGCAAGTTTGTGTGCCACGTGGTTGGAATCACCTACCAGACTATCGACAAACCCAGCTTGGCTAACTTACTCGGAGGCGTTGATGGTGAGGGTCATAAATATATTTATTTACTCATTTCTCTAATATGCTCGGAATGTAGCTACCCCCTGTATTTACTGAAACCCATAATAGAAAATGTTATTTTTTGTCTTGTTAAAAATCTAAAAGGCGCAACAACAAAAAAAGAGTTTAATATTAACCTCTCCATGCGTACAGCCCCAACTGTGGGGTCATAAAATACCAGGTTAGGTAGTGTATGCTCCCACGTTTGAGGCGTAGTGATTATTTCAAATTGACAGTATTTATTAATTATGTGCGTGGCATATCGCTCACTCCTTTCAACGACGTCATATATCAAAAATTGTCAATTTTCAGTCGTGCATGTTTTCGGAATGCCCAGAAAATGTTCTATATCCCAGCAAAAGCGGCATATTTTTTAACTTAATATTTAGTCACTACAGGGCAGAAAGTGATGTTTTTGCATTTTTTAAAAAAGGTATTGTTTAATTATTTTTTTTAATATACTAGATATTTTTCAAATCGGCAAAAACATTCAGGTTTTACCTGAAAAGATCTGTTGCACAGTAAAAAGTTCAATAAGTGGTTTGATATTTATTTTCAAGACATTGTATTATATTTTTTAACTTTAAAAACGATTTCCTGAAAAATCAAGTTTTTTGATATATGACGTTGTTGAAAGGAGTGAGCGATAAGATTGAAATGTTGATATTCAATCTGAAAATTTAGTTTTGAAATTAAAAAGTCACTCTGCAGGGTACATACAACCTTTTCATTAATATCTTACCACTCGAGAGTACTTACTACTCATATGAAAATGTCAGTTTGTTGAAATTCGATTATATAGAACTTTATAGTTATGTTTCACTTATTTCACAGATGGTGCCCTGAAACATTGGGTGAAGAAGTACGGGTGGAAGGATGATGGAGATTTGATATTCATCGCGTCACAGGATGAGAACATTAAGACCAAGAACATTACAGAGAAGATAGATTTTGATAATCTCGCACCATTAATGGCATCTTGTCTGTAATCATTTTTATACAGAAATAAAATCAAAAGCCTCTGAATATAATGTGTTTAAATTGATTACCATTATTTTTATTGTTATTATTATATTTACCGTTAATTTATATAACCCATTATATTATTATTATTCACCCTTAATTAATGTAACCCAGTCATTCTTAACCCTGACCTCGGGCCCTGAGTAATGAAGAATAAATACAATCCAGTGTAAAAATACATATTAAAAAAATTTGATTTATTGATTGTTAATGGGATAATTAACAATTTCTCATTGTAAAGATATACCTTGTGTTAACACACTATGGATAGGAAAGGTATTTCTACCCGTTCAGTCGATTGATGCTTAAGGACGGGAAGGGTATTTTTACCTTCTTGGCTCATTTCAAAGTCAGAAAAGAAGGAATTACAATTTTAATGTTTTTATATGAATATTATGTGCCAATCTCAAGGTCTTAACTATATGTACATATCGCTCACTCCTTTCAAGAACGTCATAAATCAAAAATCGTGTATTTTGAGTTGTGCATGTTTTCGGAATGCCCAGAAAATGTACTGTATCCCAGCAAAAGAGGCATATTTTAAACTTAATATTTACCCGCTACAGGGCAGAAAATGTTGTTTTTGCATTTTGATGAAAAGGTACTGTTTAATATTTTTTTTTAATATACTAAATATTTTTCAAATGGAGAAAAAACCTTCAGGTTTTACCTAAAAAGATCTGTTGCACAGTAAAAAGTTCTATAAGTGGCTTGATGTTTATTTTTAATACATTGTAATTTCTTTTTAAACTTTAAAAACATTCTCCTGAAAAATCAAGTTTTTTGATTTATGACGTTCTTGAAAGGAGTGAGCGATATGTATTATCAAATCCCGTCGCTAGTGTTCTGCAGGCGTAAAAACACCCGTCCTTAGTATGTTAAAAGAAAAAATCCATCTGTTTTTTATAGCTGGTACACACAAATGATTTGCTGATTTCCATCTAGTTTATTTATGATTGTCGGTGATGGCAAAGTTTGGTTGTATAGAAAGTTTAGTCGTTGTTTGTGTCCCTGGGTGATATGTAACATCATAGTGTAAATGCCAACAAACATAATAAGTCAACTTAATGTACTGACAGATTTTGCCGGGATTGGGATTCATAGGTAAACATATGGCTTGCCATATGCATTTGAAAAGCAAAGGATCTTTTACCATATATACTCCCCTTTCCGTTTTAATTTTCTATTCTTTTAGATAATTCTAATACTAAATGCCCAAAAACTTCCACATTCTTTTGCATAAATATTTTATTGTTATTTAGGGCCCTAGAAGTGTTTTTTCCACAAAAATATCAGCACTTAATTTATGGGAAAACTATAGAAGCTGTGATAAATTTACCAAGAAATAAATTGATGTTTATACATTTACCCACAAAACATGACATATTTCACTATTGTAGGACAATTAGTTTCAGATTTACAGCTCGCAGCGTCTGGCATCATTATTCACCTGGACTTTGTGAGCCATATTTAATATACCTTGATAGCAATCCCTCGGGGGATATACGAGTATCCAGTCTGTTTATAAAGATTTGGGTATACACAAAATATTTTTAATACCCAAGTAAGTTGTTCAACTCTGGTAGAAATGCCTTTACTTTTCTGTTCAAGTTAATTTAATTTATAGAACAAGATCTTTTCTATACACAAGCGCCCTTGAGGTAGTATTTTACGAAAATGGCGCTATATAAATCATCCAAGATTATTATTATTATTATACATAGTTATATTAAAATAAAAATTATTTAATTTATTCCTGAACATGAATTCACGATTTCGTTTTTTTTTTTTTTTTTTTTCGCACAGCACTTTTTCTTCTTACCCTTATCCACACCTAATGGTGCATACGACACTGCATCGTATTGATGCAGTGTTATCTTGATCGTTACCTACCTACTGGGAATCGACCCTGGGACCTCCAGGACAGTAGCTAAACACGCTAACAGTAGCTAAACACCACGGAGGCGGGATTTTTTTATTCCGTATAAATGTTTTTTACCTTCCTTACTTTTCAATTGGTGGAGAAAAATTACATTTTTTAAGTTTATTTTTAAAAACTCGAATGTGCCAAATAAAACGAATTTCAGGTGTCTCACTTTTCATAGTAATTTTTTCAAACAATTTTGGTTTACGTTTTAGAGGTTTCAAATTTTACCATAAAATCTCAAGTATACAATTTTTATACCTGTGTGACATTGTGATATATTTTATTTATAGTTTTTCATACAAAAAAAAAAACACATTTGCTACAGGATGGTTAGAAAAGATATTTTATCATTGGTATAAAAATGACTTCTTTTAAGTTGAAAATTAAAAAAAAGTCAAGTGGCATGGTGCATGGGTTAATAGGGTAAATAGAAAAAATAACGCTTAATTTTTGTATTTTAAAAGCATCGTGGTATGGTAATATTATTTTTGACTATTAATTATTTTATATGAGTCACAAATCACGTATTTTACTCTATGTGATTTTCCTCTTTACGTGTTAAACTAACACCTAATAATATTTATGCGGTTGACAACAATCACCCGAGCTAAATGGGGTTTCAATTCGTCTCTTGAGATGCACCCATACAAGAGCAAACCCACCACTCAATACACAATAGTTCAGGTACGAAATAGGGATCTTGTTCATGAACGCTACTGAACACAGTATTCATATTATGTCACAAAAAACAACAAAATATTCCTTATAAGTAATTATTAAGTATCATCATAATCGTGCATTATTTTTTTAATGACAAATGCCGATATTCATCAACAACAATATGTTTTTAGGTTTTTACATCTTTTGAATGGTTTGTACATATGATATTTTATTTCTTTATTTGATTATACTCAAATACTGAATTTAACACATGGGCGCCATATAAAAAGATATATTAGATATTCCTAATTTTTATTAATATATAAAGCATTAACTTTATATATTAGATGTCTCAACATAGACAAAGCTTCTTTTACAATACTGTATAATGTTCGACATTCTGCTTATTATTGCACATTAATATTACCTTAATTCTTAGAAGTTATATTTATAGAGCATCTTAACAACTGCTTTCGTATCTTAATTAGAACTGACAAATGACACTGCCACCAGTATTGCCACTGGCAATAGCCAGAATGGTGAGTGTTACACAGTGTATCACTTACGCCAGGTCGTATGCCCTGCGAATGATTCCTTCGATATTCTACACTATACTACAAGAGAAGTCATCTTTTTTATATGAAGGGGTATAAAAAGATGACTTCTCTTGTTAAGACATTTAACACACTTTTATAGTGATCCAACGTATTTTTAATTTGAGACTAGAAATAAAACGGATAGTGATTTGGCCGGATACAAATTTGATAAAAAATGAAGCCAAAATACGCCCAAAAATATTAATAATATATATTTAGTATCCCCAATCCCGGCCTGAGGGTGAGATTTGATATCTGTTTTGTGAGTAGGCAGTCGCGGAGTGGGGCGCTGTCCCGTCGGCCCAGCGCCCCAGCGCCCCAGCGCCCGCCACTTCCCACTAATTGAGTGGCAAGTCGAGAGCGCCTCCCAGTTGATTTGTTTACCCACATTATGCGCTCGCATTGTCCGCCACTACAGAACGCTAAACACAATGCCCCCAATCGTATTTCTGCGCTCCTTCTTCCTTTTGTTCTGCGGAACGAGCCGAGATGTCATCGCTTTATTGTTTGTTGGTTTAGTGTGAGGATGATGAGATTGGTCGGCAGGAAAAGGAAACCAATTTATATATTAGCACCGATTGTGTTGTGGAAATCTCATTTCTAAATGCTAATTTCTGGGCAGATGTAAACAAGGAAATATACAATTTTTATATTTTTATAATCATAAGGAGAAAAGCAATATTGGCGAGGGCATTCGGACTCTGTTCCTCGGTTTAAGATTATTATTAGCGATTAATATCTTCATTCCTTTGCATAGTTTTTAGTTGCTTCACTTATTCATCCTTTTGGCTGGTTTGGGGCTTGAATTACAAAGCGATATTTTTTAATAAACGTTTTATTATTTAACAGTTGCGTCAGAAACAATAACAGATAAAATAAAAATCAACAATTTGTAACAACAATAGATGTCAGATGGGATGAGATGTTCCACGGTGGCAGTGGCAGTGGCCATTAGTGCTTGCCGTGGCTGAATCCGTACTCCTTGCCGCCGGAGTGTCCTCCCTTCTTCCCGTAGTCGGAGTGGTGCGCGTGGTGCTCCTCGTGGCCGTGGTGGCCCTTGTGTCCCTTGTGGTCTTCGTCGTAGTGGCCCTTGTCGTGGTGTCCCTTCTTGCCGTAGTGGTCATCATGGTAGCCGGACTTGTGGTGGCCGCCCTTCTTGTGTCCGCCGGCCTTCTTGTGGTGGTGGCCGTCGAAGTGTCCGTGCTTGCCGTGGTGTCCTCCCTTGTGGAAGTCGTCGTAGAACTTATGCTGCTTGTGGTACTCGTCCTTGTGCGACTTGTGGTGGTAGCCGGTGGTCTTGGAGCCCTTCTTGTGGCCCTTCTTCTCGCCGAACTTGCCGGCCTTGTGGCCCTTCTTGGCCTCGTGGTGGCCGCCGTAGTGGTGCGCCTCGTCGTGGTGCTTCTTCTTGTGGCCGCCGTGCTCGGCATAGTGGCCGCCGTGGTGCTCCTTGCCGTGGTGGCCGTGGTCGCCCTTGTCGAAGTGGTGGCCGGACTTGTAGCCCTTGTCGCCCTTCTTGCCGTGCTTGGAGTGGTGGTGCGCGTGGTGCTCGTGCCCGCCGCCAGACTCGTGGTGGCTGGACTTGTGGGAGGCCGCGGCTACCAGGTCTCCCGAGTCCTCGCTCTCCTCCCGGGCGCTGCACGCCGCCACTAGTAGGCAGCCCGCCACTAGCGTCACCAACCAAAGCAACCGCATTTTCCTGAAACACAATTATTAGTACACTATTATTCTGAGCGATACGATTACATTATTATTGGGCTCCTTATATCAGCAGATATGTGCGTAATCCTTGCACCGATAGCGAGTCATAAAGGATGGCACTATTTCCAGTCATATGGAGAACCACACTGAGATAACACTCATCACTCGGACGATGGAGGAGATTGAATCCGATAAACTGGCGGATGATGTAATGGTAGCAGAAGTAAATACTGATCACCTACTGTTCGCTTGCAGCTCTCGGGTAAAGAGGTGGAAATGGGAGTCGACTGTGAACTGACTTGTTCCGTTGAGGAACCACTATTTATATCGGAACTTTCTTCCAAGTAAACCACAGCAGCGGATCATATTGAAATTGTCTTGCAGTTGTGTTATATAGTTTTTGCAACTCGCGGAGTAGTATTTCTCTCGTTTTTATGGCTCAATGAGTCGGCATCGTCCATTGTGACAACTTCGCCGTTTGCCACACTTTTCATTTTATTTAGTAATTCGGTGTAACGCGCTGCTAAGAGGAAACTAAATGCGAAGAATTTAGGTGCCAATTCGTCATTTGACACGTTTATTAAGTTAGTGCCCTGTTCTGATTTTATCGCTTTTCAAAACTATTAATGAATTTCGATAATATTCACTTACTAAAAAAATTGCCTCGCAGCTGCAAAGTATTCACCCATTATATTAAAATTTCTTTAATATTGTCCAAATTAATTCATTTTCTAAAGATTTCTACTAAACATGTATTGTGCTACAATAGTTACGCTGGCGCTGTGCCTCTCCAAAAAAAAGAGACTAAGCACTTGTGCTTGGAGAGGGACTCGTTGAAATAAATTATTTAAAAAACAATGTCCCAAAACTGTCCTCTGTTTACTTTGGGTTAGCTAAAGGCTTCATTTACTTAAAATAAAAACTTTTTAATGTTCAATCTATAGGTGAAGAACTATGATTAAAATATGGTGAACATTGTTGAAGGATGGACCCATTTATAAGTAAATCATAAATGGTAGTACTGTTTACCTAAACGACGCTTTAAAAAAAGAGATAAGTAAATTCCTCCTGTATCTACCTACTCCGACTTTCATCCTGTTTTTTCGCAATAAAAAAAACATATGTTTATCAATTATGTATATGGAAACGCAACCCATAATGTTGTGTTTAACAAACTTTTAAATATAAATTTGGATAAACTTCATATTTGTGTAGTTTATTTATGCTTTCGTTCCTTCAATAAACTTCAGATCTATATATTTTATATATATATGGCATTATCATAGATCGAAGATGAGTGACATTACATGATTTAGTTTTTTTTCTGTTTATCGTTATGTTCAAAATAATCATTAGTCAATTTTATAAACTAGACCAAATATTGTTTTATAGTTGCTAATAAAATTTCTGAAACAGGGTTTCAATCTGTTTTGGGAAGAAGTACAGTTAATTGTATATAACTGGTATATAAATATTTACTTGAATCCTTATCACTTGTTCATTTTATTAAGTTTATTTTTATAATTAGTATAGCGAGTAACGCGAAATACGAAATTATGTTATTATCATAACGTTTAAAGTAAAGCCTTTATTAATTTCCATGTCTAGACTAGTTAATTAAATTCTAATCGAAACAAAAAGTTTCGCGAAATAATACCATATGAGTATTTTTTATGTTTCTTGTTTTAAAACAATACGCAGTGATTAGATTGGAGATAGATCATATACACAATTTATTTTTGACAGTTATTTTTTTATGTAATATAATGTACCCGCATTGTATTAGCGATTTTTCTTTCTTAGTTTGTTTTCTTACATTAAAAATCAGATATATCAAAGATATATATATATATATATATATATATATATATATATATATATATATATATATATATATATATATATATATATATAAATATATATATTAATATATATATATATATATATATATATATTTATATATATATATATATATATATATATATATATATATATATATATATATATATATATATATATATATATATATATAAATGTTTATATATATATATATACTCACATATATATATATATATATATAGATATATACATATTATATATATGTGTACAAACATATGTATATACTATGCCCAACCTTTCAAAGGTTTTTGTTTCATTCAAGATTATTATAAATACTATATAAACATATTGCAGTATTATTTTTCTAACTTAATGTATCTTTAATCTTAGGAATTTATTCATTTGCTAAAAAAAATATGTAGGTATGAATTCAATGCTTAAATGTGAAACTCATATCTTTTTTTAAAACGTGGGATTTGGCATTAATGTTTATAAAAAATCCTAAATAATATATTTTCTTATTTTAACATAATATATATTGAATAAATTAATTTTGGGGATGGATAATTTTCATCTCTATTATTTTTACCAAATTAAAAACAATATTTTTCTGCATCCTGAAGAGTTTATTGAATAATTTGATAGACTTTTAGACTCCGTTTTATGCTTTTAATACCTTCTTTATTATTTTTGTATTATATATGTGTTCGAGTCAACTCACGTGGCATTAAAAGTATGGTAAATTTTAAAAAAAATTATGAGCGCAGATTAAAGAGAGTAGTTATTAATTACTTAAAAATAGAGCTTTATTTTCCCCGATGTTTTTCTAAGCCTATTTTTTTTAAATTCCGTATTGCCAATTTTTCAACCCAAATAACTTTGAAAGTTCATGTCACTTGTATACGGCCATAGTTATTCTTGTATTCTGGAATGGTGTTTAACATCTAATTTTTAACATAACGAAATTCTTTCAAACGCATCCGAGTTCTGTCATTTTCGACAGCCATCTGATTCTAGTTTTCTGTTATTTTTCATGTTTTGACTGATCAATGTTGTCAAAGTTTAATGTGTTGAGAAAATAAAATAGTTTAATCGTTTATTGACCAGACACAAACTCCAATAAAAATAATGGTCCAGTCATGCGTAAAGTGACGAAAATCTTCAATCGACGAATAGAAAATCAAATACATCAGAGAAAATTCATAAATTGCCTTCAGTTTTATGAATTGCCTCTTACCCGTGTAAGTACGGATATAAATTGACATTAAAATCTTCCTTTTTTAACAAAGAAAGCTGCGTTTGTTTTGGGGTTTTCAACACATGAGTCTTAAGAGCCGCCAATTTTGTAAATAATATTTACTAGACGAGGATAGTATATATATTGACCTATTAAATGGTTCGTCTTATTTTAACAGCATTCGCTTCTTAAAGTGCTGAGGTAAAATTCACATTTAATATTTCATACCTTTCTTCTCCAACCCTTCTAGGGAAAGAACCTGCAGCTTTTGAAATGGAGGGTTTGCAGGTATTAATTATTTTAATTAATAACAAAAACATTTAGGAGGCAGCGGTAAATATAAATATAAATATTTGGATGGGATGATTATGTTCAATTCATTAATAAGATATACTATAATATTCGTTGAATTTCCCTCTCTCCAACTTTTTCATTGTAATAATATAAAAGCTGTACATTTCGTTGTGAAGCCGTCATTCAATTCTCTTTTCTTTCTCTGATAGACGTATCTAACAAAAACACTGCTAAGCTACAACTTGACAAATTTTTATCTGTATAGCATGTTGTTTGAACTTAAGAAATTACTACCAACCGACTGGCATTGCTCCAATAATTGCAAACCTTGACATGGCTTATTAAAGCTGCTGAAAAAGTTTTTTTTAATACATTTTATCAAGTTGCAATACTGTGGGTATTTCAAAATTTCAAATTGAAATGCTTTAGTTTTGCGATCGTAGGCTGTTTGATAAATTTTATTAATATTACAAAAACAAAGCTTTTTAGTTTAAGTTTTTTAGACAATTAAATTTATTGTCCAATCGATTCGTCAACACGGGGGAATTTATTTCAGTCATAACAGTCATATAAAAGGTACATAATTATGTAGTATGTACACAATAAACAAACGTCAATTTAAAACCAGTAAGTATATCTATGATTTCTTCGTAATATCGGATACGTAATCCAATGAAAGGACGCAACATCATGTATTAACTCTACGTCTGTTATAGGTGTCTGCTTAGTGTTTATTTCTTACTTTTTCGGTTACCCGATTGGAATGGTATTCCTTACTTTTTCTCGGTTTATATTTATTTCCAATCTAAGTTTATGACGTGAAATTGTCAGTTATATCTTAATAAGCTAAAATCTGTTTTACGTAACCAAATGTGTACACTGATTAGCGTTGAGACGAATCCAAAATTTGGACTTGGGTCGTTAGTGAACAACCGAATTTTAACGTTCCGTTCGGATAAACCGGCTGAGTGAGAGATCTCAATTTTGGGTATTTACTGTTAGATGATTTACTTATGAAAAGTTGCTAGAGATTTTTCGTCGCCCATACGATTTGGAACGAAAGCTCCTTCCTCCCGTCGATGATAAAAAACAAATTTTCATGACGAGCTTTCAAAATTCTCCCTCTCCCTATTTTTGCTTGACAAGCTTTTTATATCTAATGAAACAAATAATTGAATAACCTTAAAGATCCGTCGTTCAATTGATCCGGTCTTAGTGACCGGATACCTTAATGATACATATTCACTTCTAATCCAAAAGCAGAATCAAGTAACGGCTTCTTCAGGATTCACCGTGGAAGTGGTCACTCGATTGGATATTGTTATTCGACTGCGCGTCATTGAGTCTGGTTATTCTGGATCCATCGTGTTACACTATTGCACGTGGCGTGCAAAATTGAACGAAAGTGTCACTCGGTGACAACATTAAATCAACCAACCGTCCTCACTCTTTTATTTCTCCTAACACTAGCGGCAGAATTCGGCTGTCGACTTCATTGTTGCATAATAATTGGTTCGCCATATTTTTTTCGAGAGCTCTCGAATACGAAAACGTTTCACAAAGCGGTGCCTAGTGATAGAGCAATTAGCGACGCAGTGTTGTTTCGTTCGATACTTAATTTTCCTATTCGATGGTAAATTCTGATGCTGTAGTTATACCGGTTACTCTCCATTTATATCTTTTGCGCGATCATGCGAAGGAATTGATGATTGCAACGCTTCACCGGGTGTCGATATCTGTTCATTATGTTTTTCATTTATTGAATTAAATTGTTTGTATTCTAATTTGTACACGTCTCGTTTTTTCACTTTAAACCTTAATGCAGGTATGATGTGAGTACTTTTTTTTAAAATCCATCTCGTACCTCCCTAAATAAGAGACTTACTCTACACGACCGGCTTTTTAATTAAGATAAAAAGTACACTTACACAATACAATGTTTGTCTTTTATATTATTGTATATGTGATCAATATTTAAAAAAATACGTAAAAGTTGAATATTTCATACCGAATGTAAAAAATATGAGTAATAGCAAAAAAAATTAAAACAAAAAAAAATGCTAATCACATTTAATGAAAATTAAGAACACAATATATTACACGGAGGCATTAGAGGGTTTCAATTATTTAGAAATATTCAAAATTAAAAAGCAATTTTAAGTTACCCAATAAACTATTTATTTAAAAGTCCGCTTTTAAAATTTTTACCACTTATTAACATTTCTCCCATCATCTGTAGCTGCCAATCAACACAAAAAAGAATCACTTGAAATTTCAACCTCTCCTAACTGTGAAGTATTTTAATTTTTACTATTTTTATATAAATTATTTCTGATGAAGAAACCGTCTGCTTCGAACCTTGTTGACATTATAATAAAAATTATAAATATATTTAATTTCATTTATTTAATTCATGCATTGTAGTAGCTACATAGCTGTGTATTAAGCTTTTTTATATTATAAGCTTATAATATATATTGAGAAATTTTCCACTGCGAGGCGCCTCTTCTCGTCACTTTACCAAACCTTTCTCGTTTTTCTGGAGATTTCTCAGCTACAACCACAGCGGCTGCTCTTAAAAATTTGATGAAATATCTTTTTGATTTTTCAGTAATAAAATATTTTTGCTGATGTCACATATTCGGTGTAAAATATCCATCTTTATGCCATCAATGAAATTGATAATGAATTTGTTCGGTTAGGTTGTCTCCAGTCAAAACAAATACAACTCAACTAACAATCGAAACTGAAGAAGAGCAGATGTTTAAAATATTACGAATATACTTCAATAATACCAGATGTTCTCAATGTGACAAGAAAATAATTATTAACTCACAAGTAAAAAATATGTTTTAATATCATTTAAATGCTTAGTAAAAATAATATTCCTTGCGTATTCCAGGATTATTCAAATGTTTAAAAAATAAAAAGTATTTATTTTTATCGACCTTTCATAATTGTTTGGTTTGTTGTTTTTCTAATGTGAAATTAATAAATTTGCATTCTCAAGATATTTTTTTATAAACATATGGATGATATTATCCCATAACAAACATAAAGGCACTATATTCGTGTATTCACACGTTTAAGAAAAGTAAATTTCTTTAATTTAGGAGTAAAACAGATTGCTAAGGAATATACAGTGATATTTTCAATGTTTTCATTGCCTATTTTACCTCTTTTTTGTAATAATTATTATATTACAAATAATAAAAGAAATAATTTTGAAACAACTGTTAAGTCATGAACTGAGGTTCTGAGATAAGACAACGAATCGACATAGCTAGCTAATTAAGTTGAGGTATAGCTTCTTGAAGCTTCCTCGGAACATATTCTTACAGTGTCTTAGTTACACAAGGTAAACTTAGGACGAGTATGCAACCTCGAATGTTTTGTCATTGTTATTGTCCTTTTTTAACCAACTGTTCCTCTCCTATATAGCAATATTATCCTTCACTCTGAGTTATTTCACTTTCGCCATCTGTATCCTATCAAATACATGCCACATCAAAATCTAATAATCCGGAGCGCAGGACTGATCCCCTTGGCTAACTTCTAAACCACCATTTTCAAAAAATGTCGTCTCAGGGGCGCTAGACGTATTACTTATGTATTTACTATATCTCGTAAAACGTCTTTGATCCGATGGTGTGTCCTGTCTACCATATTGATGTGGATTAAATAAAAATTTTAATTTTTATGGTAAATTTTCTAAACATTTAGTACATTCATTAAAATTCTGGGGTTATGTATTTGGTGAACCTCAATTTTAGATACCTTTAAAAAAAATTTTTTTTCACGTTTTTGTTTTATTACTAAATCCTCATTTTTGAAAGATGAAAACCCCTGAACGATATTCTCGCCACTTCTTTTCCCACTAGAAACTATCAAATTATAATATTATTATTTTGTCCGTACTTTGTACAGTATTAACTGCAGTGGAAATTCGATCCGTTTGACAGTTTACAGTTTACACGGATGAGTTGTTGCTGTGGGATGTTGACACTGTTAAATTGCTCATTGTGGTTAGTTGTTTACTTTGCTTTATTTTGGAAGAGATCATATTTTGTTACACGAAACCAGCGAAGCTAATATTTCCTTACGGCTGCGACTGCTTTACATCATTCCTATTTTTTAATTAAATAAATAATTGAATTCCTCATGTGCAAATATCAACGCAAATCAATAAAATCCAATGTTTTATCTGTCCATAGTATATTACTACTTATCTATTTAAAATTGTTATGCCAATTTACAAGAAAAAAATGTTTATTGGTTCATAGCTAAAATGGAGAGCCAATTATTTTGTTTATATTTATTTTATCATACACATATTTACGAATTAAATTTAGTTAAAATGTCCTGATTGGGATTCCCCGTATCGAGGTCACATTTACAATACTTATGTTACTTACACTCAATTATTTCATATTTACATTTCTGTTACGCAATTATGACCGAACCGGAAATGACGATTTATCAAATTTTACGTCAGGATATACGTCTTCTACCTATGGTGTATTGACTACTGTCGACTTTCCCTTGTAATACTGTCTAACGATTTTATAAAATAAATACACGGATGGTCCATCCCTCAAGATGACAAGCTGCTTGTCGATTCTGGTTAGAAAAAAGTATCTCAGGATTTTTTGTTTTTTAATAAATACCTACTAACTTATCAATTTTATGGCATGCGTTTCATTTACTATTTTAACCTAAGCGCATTTACTTTCGTACTGGTTTGATTCTCAGGGGGTTCAAAAAATAAATAGGCGACGATGTTATTTTTATAATTATTTAGTATCACCCTAGACGGTAGACCTTAGCGTAAGAATATTTAACGATTGAGATAAACCGTCACTACAATGTAAATAATGAAAGTCAAAAATTATGCATTGAAAAATAAATAATGTTATTTTATCGATAATCCTCACTTGGTGAGTAACAATGGGTCCAAAGTGGTCCATTGATGGCTACTTTTCCTTCCTTTGATTTTTATAAAACTTATTTACTCAACTTTTGTACTCATACATATTATATATCTAGTCGTATTTGTCTCGATCGCAACATTTTTAATCGAGGTTTTACAGTGACCGCAGAATTCATCTTAATTAATTTATCAAACCGCATTTGTGGTTTCTAATATTATCGGTGCCGTGGTATAGGACTATATTATATTGTAGATTGCGGGGTATAGAATGCTATTATTTGCTTGTGACTAAATTATAAACAATTTCGATATGATTCGTCTGATTAAACACGTTTTCACTCTTTTAATTATAATCTGTGTCTCGGAAGGAAAGTAAAATTGCATCGATCCGTAAAATTATTACAATATAATACATAATGTTATCGTGTTTATGGAAAATAAATGCAACTTTTATAGCAAAATACTATACATATTTACATGAAATATTTTGACTCATTCTCTCGAAGCAGTATGAATACCTAAATAACAGCTCTACAATAAAACAAAATAAATAAAAGCATATCCTGTTTGATCAGTTATCGATTATGCTAAACAGTCGATCCGTAGCTCCTTGTGGATCCTTATACGCTTCCTTCTTCAGTAACAGCCACTGGACCGTTTGGAGAACGATCAAGAAAGCAAATATCAAATACTCAACAATGTCGGCAGCCGCTGAAGCATCTGCAAACACGGTATTAGCGTTACGAATGATTTCAAGTAGGTACAATATGAGGTACGAGGTTTGCATAGGTGCAGTCCGTAGGCAAACAAGTGTGTCATATTACCTAGGGAAATGTGCCAATGCAGCCGTGAATGCATCAGTGCCACAATGAACTCAAATGGATGCATTTTCATTCAGAATTCAAACTCCGTTTGTTACAGCGTGATCTTTGTTGCTAGCGACCTTTCATAAAATTCGATTTAGCGGAAAAAGATTCTTCTGTAAGTGTAAAGGAGCTTTAGACCTCTGCAACAATTGATAGTGTATTATTAATACTGCAAGTATTTGAGATTTTACTTTTTGTTCGTAGCAGAGCCTATCCCTTTCACTCTATAAATATGTTAAATTTTCGTAAAATGTGAAACGTGATTTTTTCCTCAATACGTAGGTTTATATTTTTATTTGGTTATTAAATTTTAGTTTAGGCGAAGTACAAAGATATTTAAAAAGGCATATTGACTGACATATTCTGACATAACAAATTTAAAAAATAAACTGCCTTAAAACTTTAAATGGTTCTTATTACATACCATACATATATGGTACTAACCCGTAACGATTTCTGATGTTACACCAATTTTATCATTGAAAATGTCGTTATGTTTAATAAAGGCGACTATGTTCATTTTTTACATCCATATGTATCCATGGGTCCTCTCAAGATTTATGTCTTGACAGAATATGATGATTTTAAATGAGGATGGGGATTGGTCAAATTTTGTTTGTTTGGACTTTTCGTTTCATATACAAGGTAAAATTTTACGACGTTTATGAATACGGTTACTTTTCGAAGAAAGGACTACGTTATTTTGTAAAATCAGGAGCTTTGATGTTGATCCTAAATGTGAAGTTCCGATCCTAACAACCATCCTCCCTCCTCCTAAACTCCTAGTCGAAATAACTCACTCGTAACAAGAGCAAACAGAAATATAATGTAGGAATATATTCCTTATACAATAAAGTATTCCGTGGGTAGAATAGTATAATAAACTCTTGTTCAAACACTTTCAATGTAAATTAATGTTCGCACCATCAGGCGCTTAGCCCGTTTCAAATCGGGATTAAACTAGTGGCGGTTCGTGGAGAGGAAACTAACCAAGAATCATTTTTCTGTATAGGGATTTGAAATAATATGTGTATTTTATCTTACTAACCGATCGCAAAAATAAGGCAGTAATGACTTGAACCACATTTTAAGGAAATAAACCAAGAAGTTTTACACGTAGGTATAGTGAAAAATACAGATTTATTAATTCTGTGTTATTTTCTAGTCAGGCTATTTTAATAGAAAATAAATAAAATATTAACACATGTATTTATGATTTCAGTAAAGTACGCATAGTTTTAATATATATTATTTGTTAAAAATAGTGTACATAGAAATCTCATTTATAAAATTTTCTATCGACTTATCTAAAATGCATTTGATAAAATCTTATCTGAATTTCTTGGCGAATAACTATTTCTCCATTATTTCTTTCCTCTCACCAGTTATGATTAATGGGGAGATCTGTACTATCAAACATATTGCACTTTAAACGTATTCAATTAGTGATCAATATCTTGTTATGATTATCTCGTTCGAGCTCCCTATACATCACTGTCTTCTGTGGGGCCAAAAGTAAAAGATAGATGCTTCAATAGAAAGTAAAAAGTAAAGTACTTAAAAGAAATATAAACATAAAAAATTACATTATAAAACGGTGCTACGTTTTCTTAAAACATTGATACGTATTAAACTAGAAACCTTGGTAAATTAATTTAAATTTAAAAAAAAACACAAAGTTTTTTAAATAATCAAAATTTTGCGATGCGCCACTGCATTGTCCATATTTTCAGGATAATCCAGTACGGACCCCCTCAGTCCTAAATCCAGTAGACGATTTATATTAGAATATATATTATATTGTGTTTGGTACCAGGACTGCACTACTTTAGCTTCGCTTTGCTCCTATAAATATGCATGCTAAATTTTATTAATCCGTATCGTGTAAGTCCTAAATCCAGCTGCAGTTCCTTGAAATTATTATGATAATGTAAAGTTTATCTCTAAATAAAATAAAAAGATTCAATATACCGACAAACGAATAACTGAATAGTAAACAATTGTTTCGGGTTTTGGTGTATTGCTAGCAAAATCTGAGTATTCGGAGATCATTACGGATTTCATCGACATGGTTATAAAACTAATAAAATGGGATTAGATACGATGCCATATGATACGCGGCATGATTACCCTAAACTCGTTTTCCTATTTTCAGCTTAATTTTTCAAACAAGCCACTTGATTACTTGTCACCACGATGAACTGAATCGGTTAAAGTCATAAATTTGAGTCCTTCCGTCGTTAATAAAGTATCCTCCCTCTTTTTTGTTATTATTACTATCTGTTTTTTCTATGCGTAAAAACAAAATAATAATGCCTAAATTTCATTGATGTTGGAGATCAAAAACGTGATTAGAGGACATTAAAATTCTACTAAGAAGTCCATTTAGAAGAGATTTCTTTAAGCTAATTTCATTTCACAAATGGCATATCTTTCAAGCAAAAACCACTCTGCCCCTTGTTTTTAAGTATGGTGATCCTGAATGCATTTTTTTTTGGGAAGAATGACGTCACAGAAACTGAAATGTCGGATGGCAACCCTATGCAAACTGTGAAACTGCTGCGCACTGCGCACTCCCCTTGTTTAGCGTTTGGTGCGCAGTGCGCTATGCTCATGTGTGACTGAGCTTTAAACTGTTAATCTCCCGATGGCCGCCGGTTGGCCCTTAATCCCGACTGACAACTTTGACAAAGCCTTTCTGAACCAAACGGTTCAATTTTGAACTATATGGGGGTTAACAATACAAAAGACAAGCAACGTAATTCAAAAAAATAAAACTAGTTGCAGCGTTCCAGTAAAAAATCAATTAATTTTATTAATTTTCCTCAACTGCATAAATTTTCCTAAATTATATTTTAATTAAAATACGTTGATCTATTAAATATAATATTATTATTGTTTCATCGAAGCCAGTACTAGCTTTCGCAATGTAATTTAAAGTTGAAGCGTATACCTAACTAATCTCCGAAATGTTGGTTAAGATGATTTATTCAACATTTAGGTAGGTAATAATCTAATTATCAAAAAAAAAAATTCAAAAATTTAAGTATATCTTTCCTTCGGAAATTAAAATATTTTACTGGTTTCTAATGTTTTGTCTTTAATTGCGTAGGTAATTTTTTATGAGAAAATAATACGGAAATATTGTTTTTTTTCACTAACTAAAATAAAACTATTCAATCGAAAGTTTCAGATGTTTTCCGTTTAACCTAGATTAAAATCGCATGTTAAGCTCAACCCCCTTGATCCGTTAATATATTTCTTTCCTACAGAGGATTTTGCATTTTATGACAACTATATTTACCAATTTTGTTTAATGTCCTTTTTTGTCTAATAACTTATGCAAGTAACTATTATATATTATATGTATATCGGTATATGTGTAGGTAAATATTATATATTGACATACAGATGATGGATTTTTCTTCATTACTTCATAATATTAAAAAAAAACATATATAGATAATTACATTAGTTAAAAAGGTTACTTCAGTCCTCGCCTGATTTTTTTTACACTTGTGCGTCATTTTTTATACCTTTCTTCCCAGACTTCCGGACTTCCACAGGACGACGATAAATTATGCTCTGATGATATACTTATAATATAACGTTTTAAAATATAATAAATGAGTATTTAGAGTAGTTATGTTGAGAAAAAAAACTCAATAAATATTCACTTGAAGGAACCTGTCAAACTCTCAACATTAAAAACTGAGTAAGCTCACGAGAAAATAGATCCTTTTTCAAAAAAGGCTTTTGAATTGTCAGCCTTTATGTCAAAAGAAAAGAATCCAATTCACTCTGAAACAAATTGAAAATAAACTTTAACGAAGAAGAGTAATAAATTTTCCGGTTTGTTTTCAACGCGTTTCCGAAGGCAAATCAGACGCTACGATCACCTCAACCATTTACATTAACGAGTTGACGGCACAAAATTAACAGACGCGTCGATTGTTATCGTATTCCAGTATTAACATTACAAAGAAATTCACTGATTAACTTAATTATCAACCAGTTACATAATCATACTTTTGTTTCGGAATATATATATATATATATATATATATATATATATATATATATATATATATATATATATATATATATATATATATATATATATATATATATATATATATATATATATATATATAAATATATATATATATTATATATATATATATATATATATATATATATATATATATATATATATATATATATATATATATATATATATATTATGTACCCTTTAAAGACATGTTTGTATTGCACTTGTTATCGGTACGGCCATAATTATTTAATAACATTAGCATTAGCTTGTAAACACCTCACTAAGGTTTACATCATACAATAATGGTTCAGGAACGAACTGAGAAAAACTATGCTTGTAGAATCTAGTTCGTACGAGTTTATACAATACTTACTCATACGTAGAGTATCTATATACGGTTTTTTTTAAACATTAATAGGTAGCTTTATCATTAAATAACGGAAAACTCTCTACTCATAGTGTGTCAGAGTGGAGCAGCTGTTCCATGCCGCAAATGAAAGAAAAAGTACTCTAATAAGGCCATGATGGAAGCTAATACGATGATGATGCCATGATGGAATACGCTACCCAATGTATAAAAAAAAATTAATCCGCAAATTAACATGTACAAAATTACGTTTCAATAGAGGAAACTACATTTTCAATAATATTAACCATATCCGCTCCCTAGGTGGAGCATATGGAGTCCACAAACTGTCTCCAGGCTTTTCTGTCTTTTTCAATAAACAGACCGATTTTTATCTAATTCCCGAAAATTTTCCATTTTTTTATATACCTGTGCAATACTTCGTAGATTACATAAATACTCATATTAATACGTAATTTTGTTGTACTCTGGTCATTTTAAAAGTCGTTAAAAAATACTGTTCAATGCAAAAATCTGTGATAAAATTGATGTCCAATTCCTACCTGAAAACCACTTCATTCCTCAACATTTGTGAGGTTTCCATAACTGGATGGTGATACCTGCCGCTTACTTCCCTCCTAAGTCTCTCCGATTACCTCCAGCCCGAAAGAGTTAGTGTCTCTAATCAGATTTGGCCTATTTCCGGACTATAGAGCTCGACACGAAGAGAAGCCATCCACAGACTGCTTATTATAACAACTTGTGTCTCCACATAAACGGGTACCAACATTCCGACGTTCAAATGGGTATGAAAATTCCATATTCTAAACCATTTTTTTATATTTAAGGATCGCCATCAGACCATTAAACAGGTCAATCTACTACTTAGTTTTATAAATGAGAAAATCCCAAAAAACATTTTTTTCAAACTAAATGTTTGATAATAACAATATGTAATGTTAATAATGTTGTCTTTTTTTAAATATTTAATATGTATGGTTTTGTTTTACATACTTATGGAATCTATTTTTTTCGCGAAGACCCACCGAGCCACCTGCTGACGTTTGATGAGGGAAAACTTTTTAAAACGTTTTTGTTATTTTCATCTAATCAGTAAAATGATAATAAAACAACATATACGCACAAGAAATAATAAAAAATTATGAAATTTAAAAATATAAACTTTAAATCCCATTCCAATAATGTGCCTTTTATTCCTTATTTTCGTTTTCCCTCTTATACTTATTTCATATTAATTAACTAACTTTTCCTAATTTAACGACGAAAAACTGCTTACGAGATAAAAATCACATATTTTTTCCTTTATGGTATAAACTATTTCCAAAAAATCGCAGGAAATGGATTTTTCGTAACGAATGAAACAAATTTTCAATGAAATTGTCATTTTGTGGATATACAAAATAAGTGGATTTACAGTTTTCACATCTCTACATCGAAGTTAAAAAAGAACTATATTGTGATACGTATTTAGATGCAGTGAAATATTATTAATCACCATGTGTTTGGTAAGCTAAAGTGATAATTAAGTGTTTTCAATATAGATGTTCTCAATATAGATAAGATAATTATATATTTCGAGAGCATCGAAACACGTGTCACAGTACATATTATATAATAATTGGTGGGATTTACTAAGTTTAAGATAAATTTTACAATCGACATATAGTATAATATCACAAATTGGCTGCTGAATCAATTAATGAAATGAATGAATAGCGTTAATCTGCATTTCTAATGTCATCAATACATAATCAGATTTGCTGACTATATGTAGTTATGGACAGGTATTACTTACATAACTGACACGGGTAGTCAGCAGTCAGGAGGTAGATTACCAGGTGCTGCCAGAACTACCCCCGACCCCCGTAGGAATCACCCATACTAATACTGAGAAACGGACCAAGTACGTATACAAGTATTTTGTTACACAATCGGCTTACAAGAGTTTCTGCTTACCTTACCTTCGTAACATCAATCCTTCAAGGTCATCGGTAATGGGTCACTGTTACATGTTATTGACCACCGTCACGATGTTTCACTACAGGGACAGGCAGAGAGAATAATACCACAAAACTTTTAGCTTGTTCTTCATTTTACTTCCAAAAATAATTTATTTTTCTGGGTACTAATATTTACCTTGCACGTGTTTTTTTTGTATGCCTTTTGTATTTCTGTTTAAAAAAATCTAATATATCTAACGGAAACCAAAAATCTTCTTCTTCTTACCCTAATCCGTACCCAATGGTGCATAGGAAACTACATCGCGTTGACCCAGAGTTTTCTTGATCGTTAATTACATGAAGGCAAGGTGATCAATAAATTGTAAATAAAGATTAAATAAAAATATATATTTTATTATTTACTTTGTTTTTACTTAGGAAACGGTTTACCTACCCACAATATTTACCTACCGATGAGACAATTTTCCCCCTTTATACTACTTGTATACTGGTGGTAAACATGCCCCTGGGTGACTAATACTTACCTAACAGGTCACATTTTGTATTTTATTGAATTAATTGGTATTTCCTTTTTGTAATAGTTTTCCTTTTTGGTTTCAAATTTACTTATATTAAACTTTAATACGTAAAGGGTTTTTGGGGATACAAAAACATTACCTATTTTTTTCAAGTAGCTTCTTTTTTCCTATGCGTGTGTGTAAAACCTTTAACTTTTCATTTACGCCGATTCATTAGGGTATTTTAATATCCTTTAACTTTCAAGAGTTTAGGCAATATGGTATTCAATAATTAGCAGATTGATAAACGTTACACAATATATAAAGTTTTAACTTAAGCCAGGAGTCGTCAACCTTTTTACGCCTATAACCCACGTTTACTTATTTTTCATGGTTAAAATTTCCCCACTGCCCACCAACATCTCTTTATTTCAATCCAGTTTATCGACCAATTCGTCTGGAATACACAGCTCTTTTAGATACTCTGGAGCCCATATTACGGATGAATTTATGTACAAGTAGACAAAGTTTATACTCAACCCTTTCTGAAAAGCGTAAATAGTGCATTTGGTGATGTAATGGAGTGATGTGAATTTAGAAATTCGATAAATAAGTATCGCTGCTGCGTTTAACACTGATAGCAGTCGAGTCATTTTATTGTTTGGTAGACCCGTATACTACCGTTACAATATACTAACTAAGTTAGTGACGCTATGCCAAAAAATCAATAATTGTGAAGCGAAATTTCCCAAGATTTTAAGTAAAAGCGAAAATCCCACCATCCCGAGTTAGTGGGCGATAAAGGTTTCCGAACCTTTATCGCCCACCAGCGGTCGGTACGGACCAGGTTGACGATCCCTGACTGAAGCTAATGTGTATTTACATTAGCGTATTTATACACATATGTGTGTGTACAAATGTTTATATATATATATATATATATATATATATATATATATATATATATATATATATATATATATATATATATATATATATATATATATATACACATGTGTGTGTGTGAATAAAGCCTTTAACTTTTCTTTTACACCGATCCATTAGGATTTTTTAATAGATCTGTAGGTAGATTGGTTTCACATAAAAACAATTTACAAGAGAGGGGTGTCATTTTACTTCCGCATAATAATAATATGTGTTTGTGTATGTTTAGCAAAGAGTGATAAGCCATAGCATTATAAAGACATTTGTATTTTCATATGCAAAGTGCATTCAAAGTGAATTTTCCAAGAACGTCGGTATGGAAGTATGTAGATAGTAGTAGGAGCATGTAATGTAGACTGGGAATACGTTATGCATCGCGAAACTGCAATTACTTGATTAACGTGTAATAAGACTCCTGTCATCGCTTATTTCCTTACGCTACTTTCATTTCGCCTTCCTCCCAGACACTGGATGCCTTCTTCTCTTTCTCTCCAACGCGGAGAGGTGCGGGGTGGCATCTGCCTTTCCGGCGGCCAATCACAGGGGAAGGATTCCCCGGAGTGGGGCAGCTTGCCCCCTGATTGGACGATTTTCTCAGGGTAATTGAACTGTCTGCTTCGAGGGGTTTTGACAGAAGGGTAAAGAGATAATTCGGGGGATGTTTTAGATTGTCACTGCTCACTGCCGGCCCCCCTTACCGAGGGGGTAGCATCTGTATTCATGGAATACGGCGAATACGGTGATCCCGGTTTAGTGTAGCATCATTGTTTGTACACTTCTATTACTCCATAATGTGAATGTGATGGATTATTACCTAATTTAGTAAGGTATCTCAACAAAGGAATGTAATGTAGGATATTCGCTTATTGTTATTACAAAAACACTGCCTTCTCGTGAAATCGTTTTTACCTCGAGAGAATAAAGGATTTATGTTAATTATGTATTTCAGTAGGTACCTAACTGTACCTAACCTCCATAAGCAACTATTTCGGTTAATGTATTGCATCAAGACCTACAATATGTTTTTTTTTATTTCCCACAAAATGCCTTTTCTAAGGTAGGTATTAAGTATTTACATAAATGAAGACAAGGACGATATAAAATTAGTGTAATAGGCAGGTTCCTACCTACCTACTTCACCTTTCAAAGACAACAGTTGGAAGCGCATTGCAGGAAGGAGCCTGGATGAGGACCTATCCGACATCGGATCCGTGATATTTCAAAAGGACCTCTCACGGGAGGTGGTCGCATTTATGAAAAAAATAGTGAAGGACATTAGTACCATAAACCGAGCTAGGACACAAAATTCCCTATAACCCTCTTCTAGTGGAACGGGAGGTCCGTTGACAAGAGTCAACAGTCCGGCTTCTCTAAGGAGTTTTACGTGGTTTTCTCCCAGCAATGAGCTGGAAAAAAAACTTGGAAGCTGGGAAGAAACTCAGCATTTCCTGATTGGCTTACACTAGATTATCCCAAAACAGATTAAAATATGAAAAAAAAATGCTAGAAGAAACAAAAACAATAAACAAGGAAAATAATAAATACAACTCCCATTTACTCTCCAGTTACGCAATTTCATTTTAAACATTATTAGGTTCGTGGTAAACGTTCTGTACAAGAAATAATACGTGCCTATTATTTACTGTCTTAAAACAGTAACTATTGAATGCATATTATAGTTCGGTACTTGTACGTAAAAGCAACAACAAAAAAACGCTAATTCTCCATAGCTAATTAACGACTTAACCCCGAGCCTGTCCGGTGCTCTTAGCAACGTGAGGCCAAACAAGAAATTAGGTGCGAGTTGATATTAGGGATGTATGGATCAAATTCTGGTCACTTTATCAAAGTTTGTTTAACCGTAAAAATAAATAAGTACCTATTTATAAAATGGTTCCCACAGTTATTCTTTCTTTATGTTTACTTCCTGTTTTTTTGTATAATATGAAAATAAGCGCTTCTAGAAAAAAAATCAATGAATAATGTATTGTATTATGTTATTATTATTACACTTAAATGAATATTACCGTTCATTGAGACATTTGATACTCGAATAAACAGTGGATATCCTTCCATATTCGTATTCCGTTACTATGGTAAAGGTTAGTTTACTGTACTCGTGTATTGTCAATATTCAGTGGTCTGGATGCACTGGTCAGTACGGAGGTCCTGTGACAAGGAAGTTCCCTCGGATATCTACCCTTTCGCTTAAAAAGAATACTGTTTGCTTTGTTCGTTGGCGGGAAACAGGTGTGTTGTGAGCGAGATGTCCAGCGTGGGAAATGGAAACTGGGAATCATGCCTCTATTTACTGTATCGATACATGTTATTGTTTTTTAAATTATATTCTTACTTTAGCAGCTCAACCTACGACATTTTACCTAAGAATAATTTAATTTAGATGCTACACGATACGAAATATTTAAGTTACCTTTTGCTTAGTAAAAACCAAGACTGTCGAAGTATTTGAAAATTAATTAGGTTTGTTTTTCGTTGCTCAGTTTATGTATGTATAACTATTTAACTAACTTCGTAGGGTAGGCAGAGATAATAGAACCCACACTGTGGTACTTGCAAATATTCTTCGCCTCTTTCACATTTAAGGTTCCCACTAATTATTTCGACTCCTGACTTAATCACTTTCAAGTATTTGAATTACTTGATCATGCCAAATTTTCCTCGGTCATCCTTTGCTTCTTTGCCCAACTACTTTCGACACATATTTTTACCGTTTCGTCCAAACCATCTCAACGCCCCTTTCTTAATTTTATCGGAAATACTTATATCTCAGGCATGGATTCTTTCCTTATATTACCATTCGAACATCTATAATGCATCGTTTCACTTCACTTCCATACATCTGGGTTAATACCAGGAATCAACAGTTGTGCACTGCCAGTCAAGCTTCTGCTGTTAGGGATTCCAAGAGGGTACATATAAATTACAAAATCTGAAGTCTCCTATTCAGCAGTTTCGGGTATATTCTTGTAAATCCACCAATCAATTTCTAAAAAAACCAATAAATACAGTTTTGAATATTGTTAAAGTTAAAACTTTATTTTAAAGTTATTTACGTTTTTTCAATACCCTTGTACTTCAAAACTTATATTTAATATGATATATTTCTGTGAAAAAACTAATTGATATATTAATCCTTAGCGACGTTGAAAAATGTAATGTGAATTAATTTGTTATTTATTCCTAGTTTTTTTTACAAAACAAACTACATAAATCGAATTTTCAGTTAATTTTAAAAAAATCTTAGCAAAATAAGAAAAATATCTCATGAAATGGTCCCATTTTATCACGTGTAAGTTTTATAACTTCCATTCACTCTCCAGTTATTTATGGTTTATAGCATAAACGATAAATCTATTGGTTAATAATATCCTTTACGTAAAATAACAAGTAAGGAACCTGTAACACCAAAAAAAATATATAGGAGCATATTTTTTAATCTCATAGGCTGATGTTTCTTTTTCTCTTCATGAAAGTTTAGAATCTGCGATTTAAGTTTCACGAAAAAAAAATTGTCACCAAATAATAATTTGTTAATTTTTATTATTATTTTGCCAATAAGATTATTTAAAAGGTTTTTTAAAAAAAATAAACTTTCAATATCCAATCACTAAAAAAGATAATCATAATAACGCTATCGTCAAATCTCTGGATTTCGAATATTGGTATCAAATCCCTTTCTTTCGTAAATTATATGTTTTTTACATCCGTATCTTTTACGAGTTGCTCATTTGAGAGAATTTAGGATAAGCCGTTCCTTATCCCCCACGTAGCCTCCGGCATTTACAGGCACTGAAGTATGTGTCATGTGGTGTGCGCTGTGCGCTGTGTGGTGTGTGGTGTGTGGTGTCTAGTGTGTGTGGGGGCACCCACACCCTCACGAACGGGACCTACACCTATCCACGTATGTATGTACCGATGCCTATCTATAAGGAATCTGTAACACAAACACCTAAAGGTTAGTTCAATGGTCAGATACAGGTTGAACAAGAATAAGGAATTACTTTATAAAATGATTTCATCTTGATGATCAATTGCATGAATGCTGGGTAATAAGTCCTACGCTTCAGGTGTCTATACTGGGTAACATACCATGTAATTGATAATATCATGTCGTGATTAATGTAAATAATCAATACCGATTTTTGAGGTAAGTCGAGGTTAAACAACGGACGAGGGGTGCATTTCATTCAAAATGTGAAAAGAAAACTGAAAATTCGGATGGGAGAGTAAATTCGGATAAGGTATAGGACGATACTCGTAAGTAAGTATTGTCCTGTACCTTAAAAACTTTTTTTGGGTAAACAAAGGTTGAGTGTACGTTTCTTTGGCCCTTTCCAACATAAATATTAGCCAAATTCAGTTAAATTTATAAGCTCACAAATTTTCTATTAAACTTTACCATATACAATATATTATTCAATAAATTGTAAACTGTTATTATTGTGTATACTATAATAACAACTAAATATATAGTTTTTTCCACATCTGTTATATTTGACCACTGACTGGGTTTCGCCGTTGGCGACATTCTATGTTGCCGATGTTGCTGAATCCAAGATTTCTTCAAGAGAGGAGTCCATTAAGGCACATAATAAACACAGGTTATTCATACACTATAAAGTTTTTTTTATAATTACAAAATACATAATAACGCACCTAGTCGCTTTCAGAATGTGAACAAAAATAATCGAACCAAAAGATATTTTGATTTCACCCTGTACTATGACTGTATGCGACATGTAGAATGTGGGTAAATTTATAACAATACTCAACATGGTCACGCTTGTCATTTATATAAAACCTATTTTATTGCGAATAATACAAAATAATCGCTTACATTGAGGATCTGTGTCGAATTGTTCAATTTCATTTCGCTCTACCTAATAAAATGAAAACAGGATAATCTTCATCCACAATATTAAAACCTTATAGATTTTTATCTCTTTTATGATATTACCCACAATAGATACGTGGATCAAAGTTGAGGATCTAACTGAGAATAAAGATTTTAATAAAAATCCACGATTTTTGCGATTAAGTACCTACCTATGATTTACGAAATCGTTTCTGCTTCATATTGACTTAATCCAAATAATTTATTGATCAACGAACAAACTTAAGCTTAGTTTTTCAAATCTAGATAACTTTGGCATAATGGATAACTTTGTCCTTTAAAATAACTAAAGCCTTTCTTAATTAACATCAAATACCCTTTACTTTATTTAAGTACTACTGGGGGATGTTAGAGAATTGGACTCTTATAAGTATTTTATTTGTAACATCTTACAGAACAATGTTTACAGAATATTACAGCTTTGTTATTTATTGTTTTGGCATTCATTTTGTGGTATAACTTGATTAAATTAAAAATATAACACTTGTTAAAACAAACAAGTACGGCTTGAATTTTACATTTTATTTAGTTTTATATTTTATTACAGATATGGTTCCATCTACAAAATTTATACATGTAGATTGATGCATCTATAGCTTTCAATACTAGTCGTAATAAAATATAAAACTCAAGTGGAATAAAGCAACCATTTATTTTTAATTTAAAGAGGGCTTTGACAAAATGTACAACGACATGGAGATAAATATATCTCCAAACATTTGACAGAAGGTATATACGACTGATAGTAGGTATATATACCTACTATCAGTCATATATACCTTCTATCCAATGTTTGCTTTAATGTACATAATTGAAGGTTTTAGATAATTCTCTATGAAACTTGACCAAAATAACTGTTAAATAAACACAGAAAACAATACTTTTTAGTGTTGTTTTTACCGTTATAAACAATGATAGAAATTTATATATTTTTCCCTTGGTAATTTTATATTACCTACTATCATTTCACCGGGTTCACATTTTTAATTGATTAAGGTTATTGATTACATAAAAATGGAAGGAAAATTCCTTCATTATTTTTCCAATATTATGCACTAGGAATCATCTTCAATATACATTACTGCGTTCCAAACATTAAACCTAATTATCTCTGATTATCGAATGGGGACTGGTTCCTTTCTGCATCATAACGGACATATCACAATCCGAAACGTCGAGTTGCCGCTGGGTGCGCAGGGGTGGTGCGGCAACGACCGTGACGTCTTATGAGGATAACCCGTTGGCGAGACAATTAAAATGTTAAAATCTCATCAGAATAAAAAAGACTGCCTTAAATAATCAATACATTTCAAATGTTATATTCTCGAAAATGTTATAACATATTTGCATAATAAGTATGTAAAGAAACAATAAAGATTTGGTAACCAACGTATTTTGCCTTTTTTCTCATTGTAGGTAAATTTATGTTCTACTTTATCGATTACATTAACTTTATCAACCAAATATATTTTTAAAATATCCCCTTAACCATATAAGTACGTTCATTCGTCTATTATTCTTTTAAGCTTAGGTACGTTTTTAGTAACTTTTATTCCAAAGAACGTTTAAATAGGAGAGATCCTTTTATATTTGTTTCGCATAAAAAACTACCCTGCGCGACATCCTTTTTTCTCTTTGATCCATTTGTACTTTTGTTGTTGTACAACCAAATACAAAAGCCATTTAGGAGAAAGGACGATGGCGGAAAATGGTGTTTTAACTCGAGGAAAAAATCCTAAACCAAACAACAAATACGAATCTGGCAATCAAAATGTAATGGATAGACAAATAGAATCAAGAAGGACGGCGGACAAGGCAGGGCGGGGGTGTAATACGATTGGAGGCAGCTTTTGGATATTTTCTTTTCTTTTTGTATCAATCTAAAATCTTCTTTAGACATTTGTAATTCTTTTATTTTACTTTGATGTCAGTTATTTGTTTAGGTATATTTATATACCTTAAGGACCTTAATGGAATGCGATTGTCGCAGTTGACATATTACATCATGGATGTTGTAAAAAGGTAGATAGGTATGATAAATTTATATATCCACCTTTATATAAGTAAGTAAGTTTATTATTATGATTATTATCAAAAACAATAATTATATACCTCTACGTAGATGGAAATAGGTATCTATTGAAGGTAGAATGTAGATATGTATTTCATTAAATTAAGGCTATAATTTATGTAGGTACCCATCTCAACAATTTAAGAATATTAGTAAAAGGATTTTATTAAACAGTGCTGAATAGAAGAATGCGGTAATAGAAATCCGATTTTCGACATTATTTAAAATTATTTAAAAAAAATATTTTTTAATTTCATCCAGTTGAATTCAAGAGCCCATTACACTTACCGCGGTACCTTCATGATGTTTATAAAAGTTAACACAACGAAGGTTGTTTTTGTTGTCATTTTTTTTTATACATTAATGTTTTAAATAAATATATATTGGTATTTTTATGCATGTTATTTTTTTTATACACTAATTTTTTTATTAATTAAAAAAATACCAAAATCATAAATATAACTTTTCCTAGTTCCAGTTTCACAAAGCATTTCCAGTTTTCCGCAGAAGGCAAAGGACCTCTCGCGGGACATAGACAATAATAAGTAAAACAATTATTATATCCTCAAAGCGCCATCAACTTAGCCCCGCCTTCCGGGAGAGGGGCGCGGAGGAGGAGAGCCGCCCCCGGGGGAGGGGGGAGGGGGGTGTGACGACACGGCAGACGTACCCCGAGCGAACCCGCTCAGTTACTCACTACAAACCGCGGGAAATCATTCCACCCGAAGCGCGTCGGGAAACTGAAACGCCGAGACACTAACTTTTCGCGCCGAATTTCACTTTTTTTCAAAGACTTATAGTGAAAATATTTTACGCTTACTAAAACAATGTTGAAAAGTTTGTAAGAAAAAAATGAACATTTTTCCGACACCGGAGAAGACGTAGACTTTCCGTCATTTAAATTTCTTTTAAATATATATTTTTAAACACATGTGAATTCTAGTGTTCCGTTGTGTTAGAAAACTGTAAAAATAAAATAAATATCTCAACAAAAAAGAACCGGTTGAAAGTTTTTTTTGTGATCGGTGGGTTCCAATAATATTAAATGTCCATCAGCTGCCTGGATTCCAAGTACTTCGCAGGGGCAGAGGAAGGTCTCGCGCGGAGCAAGCTGCAGATGCGCTCGTCCTCCGGCTTCCTGGAGAACAAGCTGCCGCTGCGCATGGAGGCCGTGGGGTGGGGCGAGCAGCCCCCCGGGGGCTCGGGGGCGCGCGCCCCGGGGGCGGCCTTCACCATCGACAGCCTGCTGGCGCCGCGCCCCCCGCGCGCCCCGCTGGCCCCGCCGGCCCTGCGCCTGCACCAGCTCGCGGCCGCCGCCTCGGGCTTCCACGCCGCCCACGACTTCTTCGGTGAGCTGACTTGTACCTCTACTACATTCCCTGATAGTAATGACACAGTGCCCCTAGTTGGGCAGGAAACGATGCCATCCTCAGATCCATCTATATTATACTGGTATATTGTCTTCTGAATTCTAAAATAAGTTTGTATTATATGAAGTTATAATTTATAATAATATGATAATAATTTCTCTTTCTCCCTTTTTTCCTCCCTCCCGCCCCTCTTCCAGGTATTTTTACTTACTTATTGTATCTTACAAAACATTAAATTTTGTAATTGGAATGGTACAAATACCCACCTGTTTTGTGTTACTCGTTATGTTAATGAATTTATGTAACTGTTCTGTTAAATGTCCAAGTAAAATAAAATAAAATAAAATAATTTATTTAGCGCTATTTTTCCTAAATATTCCTCAATGTGATAATCGATCTGGAAATATAGTAATATTCTTCGGTTGAGAACTTTATGAACCTACTTACCCTTTTTATTATGGTCTATCACTTCGCTCTTCTCGGGAGAGAACGTGTTACTTTTCATTCCTCGACATAACGCATAATTCTTCAGAAATTTTTTTCGAGTGAAAAATGCACCGTCTTTTATAATTTTCAACAATATATTATCCTTTCCTAAGATCCCTCAACCCCCCAGATTACTTACCTGATCCTGAACTCTGTATCCTTGTTTTTCATATAGGTATATATTAACATGATCATAAATAATCGATATTAAAATTTTTTAATCATTCATAGTACCTAAACAACCTTTAAAAAAAAGGAGTTTGCTCCTTTAAACATTAGTTTCAAAAAGCTGTAAAAGAATACAAACAATGACCAGTATTAACAGTCTCTACTGGTCAAAAGACATTGTTTCATAGACATAAGACAATAATTTTTTACAAGAAGTTAAATAAATAAATACACAAAAATATATTTGGATACATAGTAAGTAAACTAGCTACCTTCTAAGTCAATGGATAGCCTATTAAGTCAATGAATAGCCAGGTACATACTCGTGTACATGCCTCAAATCCGGAATAAAAAAGAAAAATTCTAAATTTGGTTCTAAAATTGATAATAGAACCAATAAACCTATTAAAATGATTTTGAAATGCGCATACGTACAAACATGCTACAAGACCAAGTAAAATATTTTTTTTTTTACATAGTAGGATGTGTTGACTTTTATTATTTTATGATAATAATAATACTTAAAAAATCCATTTTAATACTATAAATAAATAATGAAGAAAAATAATACTAAATAGGGGTAGAATAATCAATCACTCAACAAATTTTCATTTATTTTTTATATGGGAGATTTTCTCTCTTTGGATTTGTAATATTTCGAATTCCGAAATTCTGGTATGTAAAAATATGCAGTAGAAAAATTGGATTTTTAAACAATATTTTAACTTTGATTTTTTTTTTTTAAAACAACCAGAAGTCAAGAAAAATCCCTTACGTTTTTAGCTCGTCGCATAGGTATATACAATATACGTACATTACAGATTTAACTAATGGGTAAGTAAATAATGGGTAGGTAACTGTTATTTTTCCCGTTTCCGATTGAGGTGATATCCGTTACTTTTGCTCGGTTTACATTTCTTTCCAGTTTAAGTTTTTAATGTCAAATTATAAAATTTATCAGGAGGTAGAAATATGCACTACGCAACCAAATTTGTGCCCTGATTGGTGTGATTAGTTCCAATGATCAATTTCAATAATCAATATCGACTTATTTTGAAGAAGTCAAAAGAAGGTAAATGAACATAACAAATCATTTCCAGTAAAAATGTAGTTAAATTTGATCGTTTTCGTAATTTTATGTTTTAAATCTTATTTGCGATTATAAAAAATTAAAACAATATAAATGCCTGATATACCTATATAGGGGCATGCATTCCATAGGCAGAAAAGCAGTGCCCTAATACCTACCCCTACTATATATATTATATATATATATATATATATATATATATATATATATATATATATATATATATATATATATATATATATATATATATATATATATATATTTATATATATATATATATATATATATATATATATATATATATATATATATATATATATATATATATATATATATATATATATATATATATATATATATATATATATACATAACCACTCATACCGAGTTACAGAAAAAGAGCATGTGCCTTTTTCTCGACATTCACTCGTAATTTTTTTTTTATAATCGCAATATGTAAAAAATAAAATTAGCAAAACAATGAAATTTAATTACATTTTTTGAGGACTCTCACTATGTCCAAATCAAACAAACTTTTACGAATACTGGTTTGCAACCCCGAGTACCTATTGCTGCCGTTTTCCATTTCTTACGTATTGATTACATATATTAAATATACGTATTTCGTTATTCGTATATTCCTTCCTTATGCAGTAACGTCCTTTAAGTGAACACTTCATCCATCCGATGCGTTGTAATTATTGGGTGTGGTTAAAGGTGAGAAATAGAAAAAAAAACATTTTGTTGAAAATATACATTCTTTCCCGAAATACTTATTAATTAATGTTGTTATTCATAATTTTAATTAAGTTTACTTCTTTCTCCACCATTATTTTCCTTTGATATTGATAAACGTTAAGGCTAGTGACGTAAATTCTTCGTAGCTAACAAATACCTAATTGACGTCAGAAGAAGTAGTATGAATTCCAGAAATGGGATATTTTTTCCTACCTTATTGCACTCCATCACAATATCTGCTTCGATTCTGCGGTTAATTTATTCGACAGAATTACTTTTCTAAATACTAAAGTTTATTTATTATTATTAACTATGGAAGATTGGAGTAAAAAAATATAGAGAAAAACTTATGCTGGCAGTTAGCTTATCTATGCCTATTATAATACCTACCTACTTAACTTTGCCACATATTAAGCACTTGGTAGCTAATATAGAGAACTGAAGATTTTCAGAGGTCTACGGAATTCGTATATGCAGTGGTGGGCTGCTAATATTTCAACATCGACTTGCGGCAAAGTGCGTAGGGGAAGGTTTTATTTTTTCACTACTTACGACAATTTTAATTTAAGTTGGTTCCTAATCAATAGGAAAAATGTATGTGAAAATAAAACATCAATAGTTGATTTATGCGGTAGAAAAATTCTTGAAGACTCAAATAAATTGTAATAATTAAAGCTATTTACTAGGCATGTTTATAAAATAAGTGTGTATGGTTAAAATGTTGTGGATATTATTTTTATTTTTATACCATATCCGCTCCCTAGCATCTGCGTACTATAGGTCGCAGAGTTTCCGGAAGAGGGAGATGGTTATACCTCGGTCAGATGGTAATGATTTTCGAAGAATGAAATCCATGAGGATGACGAAGAGAAACGGCGTAAGGACGCAGCCATGTCTGACTCCGGTAGAGACCCCAAACCAATCCGTGACAACATCGTCAACTCTCATACGTCATATGTTGTGTATAACTTAAGAAAAATACAATATTTAAAGCTCATCTTGCATCACATTAAGTCTTAAATGAGATGTTTCGAGTTGGAAAATATTATCATATTCCATGATACATTCATTTACATTAAATATATTTTAGTCCACCTCCGTGGTGTAATGGTTAGCATGCTTGGCTACCGTTCTGGAGGTCCCGGTTTGATTCCCAGGGGGGGGGGGTCAAATAAACATAAGTGATTTTTTCACCTTAATATTTGTTCAATATTCTCCTGGACTGGTCCCTGAAGCACAGGAGTGATCACCTTACCTTCGTGTAAGTAACGATCACGATAAAATTGAGTCAATACGATGCAGTGCCCTATGTACCATTGGGGTGCGGATAAGGGTTTGAATGAATGAATATTTTATTATCTTACTAAATTTAACATGGGGCTGGCCAATAACACATAGTTTTAAGCCAATGTGATCAGTATTATTGGATCCAAAAGTGGGAATGAAAATGGAGAAGGAATAATAAGTGGGAAAATGAGAAAATCTGCAAAATATAAGGCACTTTAGTTTACACAGCCGCGCGCGTAAACGCTTATGTAATTTATGTTCTGAAATATTCTATGATTATGGTATCCATCTAGGATATTTACTTTATTTTTTTGGCGGTAAATAGAAGCCATCGAACATTTTTGAAGTTTAACATAATTTTTACGTTGTTATGCCACGATCTTAGCTTCATTAAAAAAATATAGTTTCTACTCAAAACCCGCGTTAAACATAATCAGACATAGTTTATATTCCACCTTTTGAGAAATCCAGTACAGTTCGTGAATCAGTGATAATAAATCGCTTTTACAATTTTCAAAATTAATTAGGAATTTTATCATTAACACAAATCAAAACAATAATTTTATTATCTGCAAATATCAACGTGAATACGTAAACCTATAATATCATAATCTTACTTAACTATTTTTCGAACAAATTTTTTATTTTTAGTTTAAGAGATATTATTTTACCTTACCTTTAATATCTACCTAATAGGTACCTTTAATATCTGTGGTATTAAATCGTTTTCATAAAAATAACAATTAAAATTAATATGTTAATTCTGTAATTCTTCTAAGATAATTTGTGTTGATTTTAGCGGGAAATCTTGGGAAAAAAATACTCAGAAACGTCGACAGGATGGATCCCTATCTCTCTCGCGGAGGGAATAATCTTTTATGCGTAGAATCATTCAACCGGCAAAATATTATTCTAAAAAATAAAGAATAACATTAGCGTAAGCGGTTTCAGCGAGAGGGCGATGGGTGAAGGGGGTTGCGGGGAGGGCGAGGGGCGGAGGGCGGCGGGGCTGGGGGGTGGGGGGTGCCTCAGGAATCGGCAACTCCACAAATCCCCAGGGATCTTATAACCTCATTTGTCCTTACTAAATGTAATACATTTATACATCTGATTCATATAAAATATACACAGTCAAGCATGAACGAGAAAGGAATTTGCGTATTTATTTATTTTTGACTAAAAGTGAACGACGTCTTTAACATATTCTTTCTTCTTACTCTTATTCGCACCCAACGGTGCATAGGGCACTGGATTGTATTGACGCAGTGTTATCTTGATCGTTACTTACATGAAGGCAATATTGTCACTCCTGCGCTTTAGGGACTCGATTATCTATAATTTATTTCCGCGAAAGAAACTCTTTTTTAAGTATTGAAAAAATCGCGATAAAATCAATCCATCGAATCCTAATAGAAACACACTCTTATTCCATTTAAATATATTCCTTTTGACCGTTTCCTTAACGAGTCATTACCCATTCCCATGTTCCTTTATCTTGCTGACACTTTCATAAAAAATTGTTAATAATTTATCTTCTTTCCTGACTGTTTTTTTTTTAAACTTTAAAATATATTTTTGATAATTTATCAAGCAGATAATAAAAATTAGAAGTATTCGGTATTTTGACCGTTTTGTTTGTTCAGAAGATATGGCTTAGTAGCAATAAGCCGACCAATATTCTTAATTTACTGTAAAAAAAGTTTTTTAAAAGATCAAATACGTTATATACTTATCCACGCCACTTACAAGTAGAAAGAAGAAATTAATACATTTCTTTTTGTTGGTTTGTGCAGTAAAATCCTGGATTACAACTGATTCAATAACCTTTTCTTGAATGTTTTTCGCAAATACTTTGTGGCGCATTGTATAAACTTTATAAAATTAAACAACTTTGTTTTAACCACTTTTTTTTTATTATAAGTACACTTTAACCTACCGGTTTCGACAAGAACCTTGTCATCATCAGGGTTTATTAAATTCTAAAACAGTAAAATACTCATAATGAATTACATTTCCTTACCAAAAACTTCCACACACTCCGTAAAAAATCCTAAATGTACATTTAGGATTTTTTACGGAGTGTGTGGAAGTTTTTGGTAAGGAAATGTAATAATTATGAGTATTTTAATGTTTTTGTATTTTAGAATTTAACAAACACTGATGATGACAAGGTTCTTTTCGAAACCGATAGGTTAAAGTGTACTTATAATAAAAAGTGGTTAAAACAAAGTTGTTTAATTTTATAAAGTTTCAATAGCCATTAAAAAGTCTTTGATAATGTTAAAGGCATAATACATTTATTACAAAACTTGTGTTTCTAGATAGTTTTGCACCAATTGTGTTTTATTTTTCTCTAAAAATCATTATTTTCCGCAGTAATTTAAATAACACCAAAAAACATTTGAATTGTTAAAATAAATAGCTTTTTCTGACAATATCCATAAAATTATATTTAAGGTGTTAATCTTTACCGTTAAAAAGGGTATTTTAATAATTCGAAACAGTTAAAAATATTTTTGTGAGTAGATAATATTCGATGGTAAAATTTATGAAAAATTTACGTTTTATTAATATTTAATCTGATAGCTTACATCCCCTGAAGGTATGATGAAACACTGGGCCATGGAAGCGGCATTACGGCGAGCGGGTGACGGGAAGGGGGGGAGGGGGGGTAGGGTAAACACCACTGGGTAGATAAAAGAAAACTTATGCTCCGCTGGAGATGGGATCGACTAAAGCTTTAAGTGTATGGGAAGACGACCATTCTATTCAATCGGTTCCGATACTCTTTTGCGCTTAATCAAAAGTTAGCCCTGTGCATAAATACCGTATGAGAAAATTCACACATTGAGTAAGTATCTACTATCTACCAGTAACTGAAAATATTTATATTATTCTCAATATTATTAATATTTAAAGCATTTACTTTGTGGTTAGTCATTTTTACTTATTTATTTTTTTACAAAAATGTTGATAAAATTAGTATATAACCACTCACCGAGATTTTTACGTCTACCGGTTTCGAGACGTACCCGTCTCTTCGTCAGGACAATCACTAACACAGCATGCAAACAATACTACCCTTCACCACCATAGCACCATTTACACACTCAAAACTACACAAAATGTCTAACACATGCGATTTTTGGTCGACCCGAAGACCAACATGCGCTATAGTTTTCAATACAGACATGCGTTACGAGCCGAGGTTAAACGTATATTAAAAAAAATTTAATATACGTTTAACCTCGGCTCGTAACGCATGTCTGTATTGAAAACTATAGTGCATGTTGGTCTTCGGGTCGACCAAAAATCGCATGTGTTAGACATTTTGTGTAGTTTTGAGTGTGTAAATGGTGCTATGGTGGTGAAGGGTAGTATTGTTTGCATGCTGTGTTAGTGATTGTCCTGACGAAGAGACGGGTACGTCTCGAAACCGGTAGACGTAAAAATCTCGGTGAGTGGTTATATACTAATTTTATTAACATTTTTGTAAAAAAGTGAAAATATTTGCTAACGGAATTGGTGATTTACGATGAGAGATTTTCGGGAGAAGGTCTCTCATCTAGTCATTTTTTTAATAAAGAAAAATTTTAACATCCGTTAAGACGTTTTTTTTACTGGGATATAATGTTTCGTTCGCCAGAAATACGCAAGATTATAAATATTTTACCTAATCATTTGTCAAGCGTGATCAGAATTTTCGCTCCCGAATTCGTCAATATTTTAAAAATAAAATAAAGGCAAACTTATTTTTATTACTCACAAAATATAAGTTTTTATTGTGTGGGGGAATATTTATCTCTGTTCTATTTAGGTGTTGCATTTGGAGGCTACATTACGTGTGGTATGAAAGCTCTTTCAGCTGATTTTGTACCCTTTCACATCCCTTGAGAAAAATCAACTCGTGGGATTTAAACAAAAGGGGATTGATGATAAGGTTAATCGTAATATATGGATAATTATATGCGGCCTTGGCCCGAGTAAATCTCCTAGTAATTAGCAAGTCAAAAACTAGATTACAATTGCAATATAAAGATTGTTTAATATAACCAAATCAAATATAATTCTTACTTAGATTTTTTTTGTTATTAGGTACTTACCTAAATGTATATTCTTTATTATTTATTCAGATTCCTCTATTGACACCTGGTATTGCCATAGCAGAAAATCCTCGAATAATGGGGAGCATATTTGGTGATGGCCTCAGGCGTCCCGCAAGGCAGCTTACCTCTCCCCACATTGCCAGACCTCGGGTTTGTGGGAATTTTAAAAGCTTTTTCCATTCCAATACTCCCGTGCTTATTGAACTTATCGAAAATAGGATGATGTTTTGATGTAGCGACGCTTAATATTTTCAACCTTTAAATATGAGATATATTTTTAAAGAATTTTTCGCATTATCTACCTAGTCACGTCATTGCAAATTCACTCAATTTTGACAAAAAAAGGTTTAATATTTTTTTAAAGACTTGATGCTAATGATATTAGAGCATTTCAAAATCATTTATCAAATAAAGGTTTATAAAACTTCGGCGAGACGCACAGTTTAAGTATATGAAAAAAGATTAAACATCGTACGTGAAGCTACATGGTACGAACATGTAGGTACTAAATAATATAGTATGCCCAAAACTCATTCTGGCAAAAACTGTTATCAGATGTTGTGCTAGGATTCACCATAAAATTACCGAATTGTGAATTGTTTTTATTGTAAGCATTATTTTTAATTCTTTATTGTTTCAGTATTTAAAAATACTTCATTATTAATCCATTAAAAAAAAATATAATCTGAATTCATATTTTATAAAGTTTGATATATTTATATTTAATACATTACTATTTTTGGAATACTTTTTGCGTCAATTTATTGGTTTAAAAAATGAGAGAGGGGAAAAAACACCGAAGTGAAAAGTAGTTTTAAAGAGAAATAAATTCATTCGTTATTTAGATCAAGATTTTACAAAAGAACCAGTCTGCCAATATTATTTAATATTTAGTGTATTTATAATTATTCATATTTACTATTGATTTCAACTTAACCTTCCAAACAACTTCCAAATGTACGATTTCTACTCATCGAATTTACACAAAAAATTCTGGTTGCATATCCTGATTAAAACTGATAATACTTATAATCAAAAGGACATAAATATACATGTATCATTAAAAAATGTTTACTTTCTTCTAGAATTGTAATGTGTGGAAGGAAGACTTATCCTTAAAGCTTTTTGCTCATTATCCTACATCGAATAAGCTAAAAAACCCCAAAATCTGTAACGGTTCATCCCAAAACCTATCAGAAGCCAATAAACGTATCCAAAAAATACTATGTATTATTCCTATAGACTCTCAGATGTGTGGATATTTTATCTCAGATAAACAACATATACAAATAATATTTTTAAGTCTTCCCTTCACGAAATATTGACAAGATAATACTTTATTTTTTTGACTGAAATGTAATGCAAAGGCGTGAAAGAATATTGAAATCTGTGTTCGTATTTTCTACTCAGGGTTTATTCTGCGAGGGAGACTTAACTTGTATCTACTCGAGATATGTCTGTTCCTTTTTCCTATTTTTGGAATTCACAAAATATTAAAACATCTACAATATATTGCAAAACTATATACATACCCTATCTTATAATTAAAATAAAAACATTTATGCATTTTTTATTGAGATATCACATCTAGTTATTGAGATTAAAATATTGAAGTATTTTTCATTATTATTTTTATTAATTTATTAATAGGGCTTACTGCCTGTCATTTGCTAGTTTAATGTGATCAATCACCATTCTACCTTATGATTGATAAACATTTTTTTTTAATTCGAGCTTTATGTATATTTAAGTGTTATTTCACGTTTTCAACACAAATTCCAGTCACAATCTATTGAATAAAATTTCAAGTAATGTGTTTTTTTTCGTTGTTTGTACATACTTTTTACTTTTGACATTCTACTCATTTTAGTGGTTTGTTGGTAGTCGCTCCAAACAATTATTTAGTGCTACAGTGGAACCTCTCTAAACGACTATATGACATACATCATCTTCCTATGCTGCGTTTATCTTCCACTTTGTTACCTAGTATAATACATATTATTTCATATTTCTCTCTCCTCATAAAATAGCCAAAGCACTCTAGCTTTCTTTTCTTTATAACTTCTCTGTCTTTTCACATATCTACATCTTAAAATATCTTCCTTTCGAACTTTTCCAACCAATGATATTTTGAGTATTCTCCTAGAGCACCACATTTCGAATGTTTTAATCTTCACAGTCATAGCATGGGAGAAAGTTCAACTTGCGACCCCATTCTTCATGTGCAAGACCGAAGTTAGTTTCTGAAACTTACAAGGTCACGAATTTAGAAGAAGCAGTTTCTCGCCATTTTTACCCTGGCTTTGATTTCTTGGACGTGATCTCACTGATACAATTCAAGTTAATCATAGCCTGGAACTCTATATAATACACTTTTTATGACTTTTTATCGATGACCGTCTTATGGAATACTGTTTATTTAAAATAATGTAATTGAATTAACGTACATGTATAGATTTGTAATATTGGCTACCAAACAAACTTTTTAGAAATGTCTACATGCACGGTAAAATTAAATGACCCGATAGAAAATATTTTTATGTGTAGTTGTGTGTTTTACAGGACCTCGATAGTCAATTATTTGTTTATAGAGCTTTTACAAAAAAAACATCATGTATAAATTACAAAGAGAGCATACGCCGTGCAAGCTGGCTTCCTGCGAGGCATCGGACCCCCCAACGGACGACTGTAACGGGAGGATGTTTGAAGGAAGTTAGTTCCACGAACACAACAAGCTTTCATATTTATTTTATAGGATTTGTCCGGATTTCAGCCGCAGTGGCGTACCCGGGCCTGTACGGGGGCTACATGCAGGCGGCCGTGGCGGCGGGGCTGGGCGCGGGGGCGGCGGCCCTGGGCCCCCCTCCCAAGCGCAAGCGCCGCCACAGGACCATCTTCACGGAGGAGCAGCTCGAGCAACTGGAGGCCACCTTCGACAGGACTCACTACCCCGACGTCGTGCTCCGGGAACAACTAGCGCTCAAAGTCGACCTCAAGGAAGAAAGAGTCGAGGTAAGTTTTATCATTTACCAAATATTATTTAATAAATGTACTTCTTACTTTCGTTTATTACAGATCAATCGAGCGTTTAGCAACTCAACCCCGGTCAATCGTCAGCCAAAAATATGCAACGTATAGTTTGTTGCAATCCGGATTAATCAACGGTTAGCATTGATTGGCTGACATGTTATTCACAAGGTGCACTATTTATCATCAATTTAATTTAATGTTTCTTCTTATTCTTCTTCTGCTTAGTGTAGGCATTGTGGCCTGTTTTTAAGAGGGATTAGCCTCATGCGATGTCGATTCCCAGCTGTCAATCCATCTCTTTGGTGGTCTAGTCTACCTTGGGGTTGGCCTTGCAGTGCAATGTGTGGGAGTCTGGATGATTCCATTCTCCTCACATGCGCATACCATTGTCTACTTCGTTCCTTCCCCACCAAACAACATCTCGGATCTCGAATATTTCATTATTTATTAATATTATTTTACGACTATATACACACACCTTTTTGCATGCCGATTCTTGCTTCGTTTAACAAAAATATTTAATATTATTTTTTGATATCTCATCAAAAATGAAGAAGAATATGGAAGTCTGGGCATTTACGGGGCTTACGACCGTCATAGGCTGGTTTAAGTGATCACTTTACACACGTGTAACATTCACCAATTCTACCCATTATTGACAACCACACTACTCAAATTCTTGGAAGTTCTTTATATATGAACCAATTTAGTAACCTTGTTCTTGAATCACTAGAACTTCACTAGAGACATCTATTGGTGAGATGTAAAGAAGCTTTTTATTAAGCAGAAACTCTTATATTAGTATTATTTAATGGGTAGAATTGGTGAATGTTACACGTGTGTAAAGTGATCACTTAAACCAGCCTATGACGGTCGTAAGCCCCGTAAATGCCCAGACTTCCATATTCTTCTTCATCTTTGATGAGATATCAAAAAATAATAAGAAAATAACTCCTGTAATTGGAGATAATCCAGATTTTGTGAACAAGTATTTGGACACACTCAAAATGTTGTAAAAATATTTAAAATTATCGATTACTTTAAATAGTATGCTGTTTTACTAATACGTAGGCACGCCCGTTGAGAATTATAATTCCACGAATAAATAAAGATTTTGATTACTCTTTATCCATCGTTGATTTTTATTGAACTTGTAAATTATTATATTTTATACGTTAAATTTCGGTACCAATATTTAACTTTTGTATATGAATTTTGTAACACAATCCACATAGATTTTCATGTTTACACACTCCGTATTATGTATTATATACATACCTAAATGTATAAAGTAACTACACATACTTTAATCTTGGATATAATCTTGGATATAACGTTTATTTGTGAAATTATATGAATTTCATTTAAGCCGAATTTTAAAAACTGTAAATTAGAGAAACTATTGTAAATAATTTTTCGATTCGCGTTTCTGGGAACGCGCTACTTTCATGTAGTAAATTAGGTCATCTCTAAATTGGTTTATGATACTGATATTTTTTCCGAACCTCGATTAATAACAGGAAAAAATTGTACCCTCACACCTGTCACATTTGCTACCGTTTGAAGTCATAATAAGTACCTGCGCTTGTGCGCGTATTCTTTTTTAATTCATTTAAGAGTTAGTTACCTTTTTACATTGTTATATTATTTTTTTCTCATGATAATATAATTTATAGTGAAAATTTCAAAATAAACGAAGCGTCAAATATTATTTTCGTTTATTACATTGTAAAATAAATAACGTAAAGCTTTCAACTATTGTCATAATACCTGTTTCGTAAGCTTTAAGCTCGGATATTCGCGACATCTCCTTTTGATTCCATTGTAATCAAACGAGGAGCTCGGCTTAGTTTCTCAAAGCGTGGTATTTAATTTAGGTAATACAGTTTAAATCCTTTAAAAGCGCGGGAGGATGATGGAACGGCCTAACTCCTGGTAGCCTCGGGATAAATATGATTCCCTGGTAATCCTGATATGCTCTTTGAGCTCCGGCTTCAAACATCTCATTTACATTCAATCACTTTAATGCTATTTCATCTGTTGTCATTTATTGTCACATTTATTTTCTAAAAACCGGCAACAAAAATATTTTCTAAGATGCGAATTCAAAGAAAATATTCGGAATGGCGATGAAAGTAAATTGAAGTAACGGTTTATACCCTTTCTCTCCTACTATTGCGAGAAAGTAATGTATCTTTCAGAAGCAAAAAATAATACGATTTTATGCAATACTCTTTAAATAATCATTTATACGAAATAAAAATAAAATTCCGAAAAAAATTGAGCCTTTTCTGGAAGATTCTTGCAGTAATCGGCATTTAAAAAAACCTATTTGGCGACCTCACTTATATTATAATAAAAATTGAACTTTTATTCTAAAAAAACATATTTTAATTAAAAAAAACTACCAACAATTTATTACTAGATTATTGACCCTACTCAACTATTTATATGTTTATTTATATGAAGGAAGTTAGAATAAATGTTTTTCTCAAGTTGAGACACCTGGAATAAAACTTATGTTAATATTTATTCCCCATTATGATCGTTTCTTAAAAAAGAGTCAATACATATAATATATTTCGGAAAACATCCTTCAAAATACGTTTTTTAAATAAAATAATCTTATGATACGATTTAAAAATTTTACTACACTAATAGTGCATTCAACCAACACTAAATAAAGCCTCGGGCTATAACTCCACCCTCACTTTAGATTATTGCTCTGTAAAGGGGTGAAGGTAAAAGGGTGTGTTTTTGATTAATTAAATTACTGTAATCACTGTTAAAAACATAGTATGCCATTCATGATTATTATTACAAATAATATATCTTTAATCGGGATTTTCAAAATGTAAAAAAATTAATTAGAAATATGTAATAATATATCAATAAGTGTACAAAATTATTCACTACCAATATATAAAAAATGTAAATGTCCTTTTTACATATTTACACATTACAAACATTATTTCATGATATTTAGTGCATTACAAATAATATGTTGGTTCGTGTATATACGTAAACTGTATTTAGCATAGGGGCCATTGAAAATACGTCATAATATTTACATATGACTAAGAAATTTAGTGGTAAAGGATTTGAGGAAATAATATGGAATTGTAGGATTGAGGTTTCACATCCTCCAAAGTAACTCTCAACAATCCGCTCCTCTAGTCCTAAGCCAATAGTTTCTAGTACTTCGGTACACATTACGCTGTAATCCTTATAATTCTTTAAATTCCACGGCTGACAACTGAAAACACTTTACAATATTGATTCTCAGACGCTTTTTATGCTCGAAAATAAATATGGCGCATGAAAAATACCCGATCAACATACAGTAGATATATCTACATTGTTATATAGATATTTTATTATATTTAACTTAATAAAGATATTACTTAAGTAAGTTAGGTAAAGTCCTGCATGTACAACAGTTTAAGTTCGTTAACATTAAAAGATCCATATAAATTCGTTTTCTTAAATATTTTTTTATGTAATATTTTAACTTATATTAACGTTAATTACTAAACATATTATCAGTACCATTGCGCCTTGAAGACGTTCCCTGGAATAAAGGCCGAACCGCCAGGAAGACAAAATAACAGACCGATTATAAGCCAAAAAAAAGTAAAATACGAATATTAAGTTTTATGTTGATGATGCTAACAGTAAATTGTCAGTATATTTTTAAAACACAGAACGACGTTTGAGAAATCTCTTTATAATGTTGGAGAGTCACCTCTATGAAATGTAATATTCATCGAAACACTCGAACTAAATGCAACTCTGTAAATGTAATCTTCGAAGCACCTTTTTGTTCTGTAAACACAGCTTCCTAATTTTGAGACATATTGACATACTGAAGGGCCCTCCAGACGCAACTTGTGGCACACCTTACCGAACGGTAGCTCGCTAGAAGTGTGTTTGTTCTGAGTGCACCACCCAAGACTCTTCCTGGATGGTCCCGGCGATCGCAGATTCCCCTATTCTACCTACAAAAGGTTTATCTGTAATCACACTAAAGACGTGTTTTAATAGGAACTATACCTTCGGTTATCTTTAGTCTGGTAAAGTTATGTCATTAATATTTCACCAATCTTAAATGGTAGTACTTCTTGTGTCGTCGTCCAATGGTCAATAATTTACACTCTCGATCTTTGCCGATCTTTCATTTCTCTCATCGACTATATATGTAGTCACTCAAATACCTATGCTATTAAATGTATGTTTTAACACCACATACATAAAAAAATAGATAACTAATATAGTGATGTTGTCGAGTCGTGATATACGAGTATGTTCCCCATTTATATCAAAATGTCTTAGAAGGAATCCATTGACCACATGAAACGGAGGCCAGCGACTTACAATGCACTTCAGACCTCAAAAAAGCCAAACCCGCCACCGGATACTCAATACTTTGAAAAAAATGAGAAATATACATCTTTAAAAAGCAATTTATGTGTACATATAGATAGAACACAATATATAGAATAGTATATTTTAAATATAGAATAGTATTGGAGTAGGGAGTATTTCGATATTTTTGAAATAATCATTTAAATAGCACAATTTTCGACAGTTATTATCTTCTTTTCATACACACTGATTACTTTGATAAATAAATAAAATTTATAAAATTACATCTGAATATGAATTTTTTTAAAGTTTAAATCTAATTTTTCATTCGTTATAACAAAGAAAAACATTATTATTTTAAGAACGAGATGTTTTATTAAAATAATATTAAATTAAAATAATTTTTTATTAATATTATGCTTACAGATATTTTAATACATTGAAGATTTTTATCAATGTTATGCTTGTTTCGTAATATATATTTAAGTATAAATTAGAAGAAGTTGATAATATGTATGAACACATACCATATGTATTGAATTTAACAGTAGCGCGGGGTCTCTAGAAGCAGTTATTTTCAATATAATATTTATTTATGATGTATACTTATTATTTTCTTTCTTTTCCATTTAATATGTCTGAGCGTAGCCGAGTATGGGTAGTTTGAAATAATAATCAAATAAAAAGTTTTTTTTAATACATAATATACGTATAAATGTATACCTACCAGTTTAATATTCGTATTTATAGCTTCCATATTAAAAAGACAAAGGCGCGCCACTGTTACATAATATTACTATATTCAGTTAATCTGAATATAAGAGATATTCAAATTGTATGTACTATGAATCAGCCCTGTTTCCTGGCTACCCAAATACTGTAAATAAATGATGAGACATTTTCCGGCATTGTTTTCCTAATCAACCCGTTCCTTTTTTCCTGTTTGCCTTCAGCAGGTTTAATCTCATAACGACGTTTTTCGTAATCCGTAAAAGTATGCCCCGAAAGCAAGTCAAACAAGCACACACGAATCTTTGTTTAGCTCCTCCGCGACCTACGAACTAAGTGTATTAGCGACGAAACGGCACCGCAATATTTGTTTTACGAAAATTGAAAAATGCATTATTAAAATGCCTTTGTTTAGACTCGAACAACCCTAGTTATGGAGGGAAATCCACCCTTTAACAACATGACTTCGGTGCCGCGTGATTTTGTATTGAATTTGGGAGCTTTTGTACAGCTTTTTGTGGTATTGTGAATTGCGTTTCAAATTGGCACGGTCAATTGTTTACACCTTATACTTAATAATCCTAAATGGGCTCTGATCTATTGCATCGAATCCTATTGGTCCTATGCTCATTATGGTAAATAAATTAGAAATACGCATGTATAATATAAGTACAAGAATATTTAAAATTTCTTACATTTTCGAAATAAGAGTAATTTCCGTAAAGTATTTCGGTTCAATATAGGTCAAGCCTAAAAAGTCGGCGTAAGCGCTACACTTTATTTTTTTCACAATGAAATTATAATTTCATTTATATTGGTAAATAAGTAATTTTTTTTTAAATAGCGTGAATTTAATCATTGAACTATTAAAGTACGTAAAGCATATCATATGTAAGAAGAATATCTGCCGCACAATTTTACTTTTAAATCACGTAAGGAAAATCTACTAGAACACAAGTAGTAAAATTAATAAGACTAAACGTATTCTCTCACATCGGGATAGATAGAAATAAATAAAGTTACGGAAAATGTTTAACAATATAAAGGTTAAAATTTAATAAGAGTTTTGTTATTGTTGATAAGTGTTGGCATTTGTTATTGTTGATCCGGTACTTTTAGCAACATTTCTCGAAACTGTGAATTCACTCTCCCCTGAGGTAGCTAGGTACAGGGTGGTCTGCAAATATTCAGACAAGGGGCTCACGGGAGAGGGGTAGGTGGTCATCTATTATCAGACATAATAATTGTATTACGTCAAATGCTTTATATCCCATATTATCTTTCTTCTTATCATATCGCTCTGTAGTAAAAAAATAAATAGTTCACATATTTACCTTCTTACGGTTGCTCGTGCTTTTGAAGATTTTTTAAAAATTAAACATAATTACTACATTTGTTTAATTATTATTAATTTAAAAATTCAAAAAATATTACAGAAAGATGCAAAAGTCAACTGTGCTGAACTCTCCATTTCGTGCCATATGATATCGTGTAAAAATGATTATTGCAAGAAAAAAAATTTAGGTTTCCTTGTATCAAAATCTATTTAGTATTGCTAATCATATAATAATTTTATTTCAAATACACAGTAAAAGGAGGATGAAAGACTGAATGCAGTTAAAAACGGGGTCTCTCCGACGAATGTGCGGCAAAGCGATGTATGATAGATATTCGAAGGTGAAATAAGGAAATAATACATGGCTGAGATAATCATTATCGATAAATAAAGGTGTGTTGAGATGGTTAAGGCATGTGAATCGAAGTGAAGAAAGAACAGTAAAACTTATTTATGAGGCGAACATTGTTGGAAATAGGAGCCGAGGTAAACCGAGAAAAAATGGCTTGATCGAGTATTTCAAATACTTGGGCGGTTTAAGGTCAGGAGTCGGAATAATCGGCGGGTATGTATGAGGAGATGCGTGAATGAAGAAGTGGCGAAGATTGTATGCAAAGACAGCTTACCCCTGCAGAGAAGCGGAGTGATGGTTAGTTAGTAAGATAAAAAATACTTCAAAAATCAAACGTAACAAAAGTGGTTCACTATCACTAGAATACCAAATCCACATCAGTGATTATAATTATGAAATAATCCACATAGCTGACTGCACCAGTGCCAGTGCACTGCAACCTGCTGTCTCGGGATTCCTACCCCTGTTTGTTCTTATGAATACTGATTAGTAAGTACATACATACGAGGGATGTGAGAAATTCCAAACTACTATTTTAAATTGTTAAATCGCTCACTCCTTTCAAGAACGTCATAAATCAAAATACTTGATTTTTCAGGAGAACGTTTTTAAAGTTTAAAAATATAATACAATGTATTAAAAATAAATATCAAGCAACTTATTGAACTTTTTACTGTGCAACAGATCTTTGTAGGTTAAACCTGAAGGTTTTTTCTCCATTTGAAAAATATTTAGTATATTTAAAAAAATAATAAAAAAATACCTTTTCTTCAAAATACAAAAACAACATTTTCTGCCCTGTAGCGGGTAAATATTAAGTTAAAAATATGCCTCTTTTGCTGGGATGTAGTACATTTTCTGGGCATTCTGAAAACATGCACAACTGAAAATTGACGATTTTTGATTTATGACGTTCTTGAAAGGAGTGAGCGAAATATGTGATCCTTTTTTTCATTTCCTTTTTGAACCGTGTTATTTCGAAATCGTGTGAAAAACTGTAAAAGGGGATTTCCGTATATATAATATTTCCAATGAAGATTTATGTAAAAAAGAACAGAAAAAAAGAGTAGTTATGTTGGTCAAAAAACTAATCAGAAAGAAAATATTAGCAAAAATTTTTTTTTAAATATATTAATGAGCCTCTAAAAATATTTGAGTAAAATGTTATTAATAATGTATCAACAGAAACCAATTTTTTTTAACACTACTACTACTACTACTGCTACCATCACACCGTTTCCCCGCAGGGGTAGGCAGAGAGGATGGAACGCCACACTCTTCTGTCTGACATACACTCCTCGCCTCCTTCACATCCATACATACATCCATCCAGTCATACATGCCCTCCGATTACGCAGATTTTGGACACCGCCAGATTTTAGGTTCTGATTGATCTGATCGTGCCAAGTCTTTTTCGGTCGTCCACGTTCTGTTTTCGGGTTTTTTTAACACGAAGGGAACAATAAGAGTATGGGCATTTACAAGACTTCAGGCCCGTCATTGGCTAGCTTAAGTGATCTCTTTATACACTGAGTAACATGTACCATTCCCTTAATTGTTGAACATCCATATTGTCTAGTCTAGATACTTGGAAGTTGTATCTATAGGAGTATATGGTGTATATTAACATTCGCTTTAGAATTTCAATAAGGTATTGACAGATGGATCTGATATATGTATGTCGATAGCTTTGTTAAGTAAATCCCCTTCTTACCAATAGCGATTTTTTATATTTTGTTTGAAATTAAACATTTTTATTTATTGATCACATTGATAAAAAAAAACACGTAAATGCAGTTTCGAGACTAAGTCATTATTTTAATGATTTGTATTTCAATAACAATAGATAATTTGAAGATATATTTTTCCAACCTAATTTAGATTGGTCTTTAATAATAAATTCCACTTGATTAAGGGGCTCGCTCGAGATTCTGCAAGCCCCCGCGACTCCTCTAGCTCGCGCTGGTTAGACTGTTATTACAGCGCCCCGTTCGAAGCACGTAATAAAAACAAGTTACCCAATGAGTTTCCAAAGCTTTGTATGACTTCCGTGTGCGGGAGATTTTCGCATATCGGATTGTTGAATTAAATATTCTACCGGGTATAACCATAACGAGTCGGTAACGGTAAAGCTAACGATGAATATGTTGGTAATCTCAATTGTTTGGTTTCATGCTTCGTTTCAACATTCAACTGTAAAATGTATTATGTACATATTTCCTAGGCAGAGTTTCAGGGTTTTCCGAACTCTACTAAAAAAATACGTAGGAACTAATGTTTATTGAGCTACCACATTTTCGTTATAAAGGAAACGATAATACTTTTGCAAATCGATTAATATGTCTACAGTTATATTTTTTATTATGAAAACCCTAAAAATTAACCAGCTACTCCTTCTCCATTTCCTATATAGCGCTAAATTTCACATCACTCTAAGCTCCTTCATTCACGTCACCTGTATCCCATTAAGTATATTCCACTATACACCCAAGATTCAAATGGCAGCATCCACCCGAGTCATCAGCATGCTAAAGCTAAATCACAAAAAACACTCTATATGTATGTAGGACACATACTCGTATAACAACTAGGTGGATAGCAGACATAGGTATAACATACATCGTGCACACCAAAATTTCCAGGGATGATAAGCATCTACAGCACGTTTGGACGTAGCTCGCCTAGTAGGTATATAAGAATGTAGGTCTATTTTTCATATAAGTGTCATTTTAAAAAATTGGACCCTATTTAATGATTAGCTGTGTTACATTTCAAACGACAGTAAAAAATCGTCAAAAAAAAAGACTTTTGAGATAGCAAAAAAGGTCGGCAGGCAGAAAGCGCTTAGTTATCAGATATTAAAGGAGGCTTTAGAATTTCTCGTACTATATAAACATTTACAAAATTAAAGCGTTTTCTTAATTATTAGAAGATTTTAGTCTCTTTTATTTGAGTAAAATGAATTTATATAACTTGGAACAAAAGACAGAATAATTGTTATTTATCCTAAAATATACCTACAAAATTATTTAACCCTTAGGAAGAGGTAATTAAAATAATGTTAAAAATGGGTAAAATTGCTTTAATTAAGTTATTAATTAATTAAGTTTTTTGATAAATTGAAAAAGAAAAGGTATGCGAAACTAATGTAAATTAAAAATATTAAAAATAAAACGAATCTCTCGAGGTAAATTGCACTTTATACGACTCGCAAAACCTCACATTTTGAGTTACTGACCACAATACAATGTACGAGTTTAGGACAAATACATATGTATTTTAAAGATATTTCTGTAAATTCCAATTTGTTGATTGATAACATTGTAAAACGCTTTATGGTTAAAGATTTCACAAAATGAAAATTAAAGGCGATGTTTAAGAACATGAAATTAACAAATCTACATTATTATTTGGTGCTTTTAAGAAATAATTATTCTTAGTCATTGCAATGGTACCTTTGAGAATGCCATTGTGCACTTCCACTGCAGAACCGAGTCATTGTCGGGTTGTGGTCCCGTGGTTCATGCAGGTAAGGCTTAAATTAAATATGTGTAGGTTTATTATAAAAAAAAATATAATGTTAAGATCGAAAACCGATTAAATTAATGTTGCCATTGTGTTGACTTTAAATAATTATATTCTTACCGTGGATGGCCACATTAAGAATATAATTATTTAAACCAAAATATTTGATTTCGCCCAAATCAATACTGTAAAACATAAAATGAATTTGACTTTAAAATTCATAATTGTTGAATTAATTCGTTTCATTTCGACGTTAATCACATTTACCGACGATACAATTATTCCTCCCTTATTATCAACCCTTGTTAGCGCAGTAAGTCTTCTTGCTCATTTACTCGCAATCAAAATAAACATTTGACTTTATTCGGGGGCAGCTGCTATGAGCTGTGACTGTGTACTCGGATAAAGTAAATACACTCTTCAAGTATTCAGATCTCAGGTCGTGAATACACCCCGACTCCCCGACTCCCCGACTCCCTGACCCCCTGTAACCCTTTAATATTGCTTAATGGGATACAGACGTTTCTTTATATTGGAGAACCTGAGAAATATTCACATTTTTCTTTGACAAGTTGAAAAAACTCCTGAAGCCGTCTAAGACAAGTTTAATTAATTTATACAACTTTTTCAGTTATTCCGTCGAGTATTCCATAAATCATAATTTTTGCAAATAATTTATGTATATGTAATAGAGCATAGTTTTCTTTATGCCTTTTCTCTATTTAGTAGTTATGTTTAGCAGATTTTTTTTCTCTCACCACCTTCAAGTAAGTCTATGGAACTTATTTTGTGTCAGGGTAGAGTCAAAACAATAAATTCTGACATCAAAGACTTCACCCGTCAATTAAAAATGAGGACTGGTGAAAAACCCGTTCAGAAATGTTTTTGTCTTCATAATTTCTAATAAAATGTTTGTATTGTGTAATAATATTTTAGGCTTTAATTCGTTTGCAAGAATACTATGACACCTTACTTTAAATTAAGCTAAACTCAACCCGTTTTACTTAATATAAAAAAAATAGAATATTGAAGAAAATCTTGCGAAAGAGTTGGTATGGTTGTTGAATATCCGATGTCCAGATTCTCCCACAGGTAAAATATTGTTATTGTCTGCTTACCTAATCATAAATAGAAATACAAAACATATATTATCTAGAATAGATGAATAAGTTCTACTGGAAATTAAAATTAACTTGGTAATACTTTTGTTTATTTCAGAAAACAAATATTCAATTCGAGTAGGTAGTCATTTTCTGTTTTTTTCATTCATGAGACTCTCGATAAAATCTCTCATATCTCGTAATATATCCAGTAGAATAAATGAACATTTAATACACTTACTCGTTTCGCATTATTTCCGAAGAATTTTTATTACGACATACAAAGCGCTCGCTTATTTTGAGAAAATATCAATTTTATTAAAACCCATACAAAGGACTGTTCCGCGCAATTCGTGTTCCGGTCGGAGATACAAGAAATTCAATTTCAGACAAAATGAAAACTCTCAAATGCAGCAAGGCGGATAATTCGTAGGGCCGGCTCGTGCATTTCATATTTCACGAAAAAACAAACTAAATAGAAACTCGCTCATTTCATGCATCTTAGCATACTTCCGGTCGACCCCGGCCATGACGTTTCTGAACGCACTGCATTGTGCAAGTTTCACCACTTTTCCGAAAGACAATACTAATTTAATTTAAAATCGTTATTTACAACATTTTGAGTGTGTCCAAATACTTGTTCACAAAATCTGGATTATCTCCAATTACAGGAGTTATTTTCATATTATTTTTTGACATTTCATCAAAGATGAAGAAGAATATGGAAGTCTGGGCATTTACGGGGCTTACGACCGTCATAGGCTGGTTTGAGTGATCACTTTACACACGTGTAACATTCACCAATTCTACCCATTATTGACAACCACACTACTCAAATTCTTCGAAGTTCTATATATATGAACCAATTTAGAAACTTTGTTCTTGAATCACTAGAACTTCACTAGAGACATCTATTGGTGAGATGTAAAGAAGCTTTTTTACTAAGCCCCGTAAATGCCCAGACTTCCATATTCTTCTTCATCTTTGATGAAATGTCAAAAAATAATATAAAATCGTTATTATATAACTTATACAATTATATTTCCATAATGCTCGTTCTACTGTATACTCGTATTTCAAAATGAGAATTTAACTGGGTTATTTTACCACAACGTACGTAACACCGGAAACAAAAATTTAAAAATATTTATCGAGTTTCTTTTATTTTGATGTATCTATTAATGATTATAATTTACTTTTCTATTTCTGAGGGCCAATATTCTTAGATATTTTTACGAATTCGAAAGCGAAAAAAATCGACGTGCGTCAATGAAATCATAAGCAGTCCCAATCCCTACGTTCCGTAAATTTACTTCAGTTGAATTAACTTACGGTCTTCAATTGACTGGACCAATTGTATTAATTATCTTTGAGTGTAAATTTTCGTAGTTGGAATTTCTTCGTCGGAGAAAAATTCCTTACCTCTCTTTCTATCATTAATTATATAATTCTATCATTCTATTTTTTTTTTATAAATAAAAGTTAATTCAAATATATTTTTTTAGTCTGCTAAGCAACCTGTTACTATTTAAGTACTTGGTTTGGCCCTATCATATAAGTATCTCTGATAAATCAAAATAAAAATTTAAATATATATGTTACAATATAATTGATTTGGTCCGTGTTGTATGATTTGTGTACGACTCAAAGAATGAAGGGATACGTTAGCCGGACTGGCTGTACAAGGAGCACAGTCAGAAGTCGCCATAGCGACTGGAGGCGACACAAAATGGCTTCCTTGCACGGCCAATCGAGCGGAATAGTTACATTCGGTGCACGCCACCAGTTTCAGTGTTTCCGCCAACGTTTCATAAAGGATGTCACTTTGATTTCATCAACATGATAAACAGATCAGCGATCAAAGCCTTTGTAGGGTGACGTTTCCCGCTTTTATTTGAGGGAAAGCGGGAACAGGTATCTAACGAGAACACTGCTATTAAATACACACCTCACTGACTCCCTAATATTGTTAAGGGTTACACCTCTTTGTGCCTCGGGCTTAAAAATGTGCAGTACTGTCTAGTTACAAAATTATATAAGTATGAATCACATATGTATTTATGTCAGTGAATATTTATTAATATTTCCCAACGATTAAAAAATAACTATTTTTACAAATATTATACTTGTATGAAACAAATGCCTGGATTTGAATCGTGAAATCCTTTGGCACAAAATAAGTTAATATAATAACTTAAAATTCAACATGTTCTTACTTATTTTTTTGCGAGCGTAGCCAATTGTACAACCATTTTTAAAATATATATAAACATTAAAGTGCTATTTTAATGTGCGGCAAAAAGATAGGAAGGGTATACAGTAAATGTGAAAAACATAATCACAAAAATTATATCAAGAAATCTCTCAAAATGTGAGATTGGCATTTGATGCAATCATATTTTTTTTCGACTTATAATATATATTGGACAATGTTTACTTGCTGACAATACACATACTTAGTAGTACACATTAGGAGTTTCTAAGTGAATCAATCTAGTACGAGTAGGGATTTGCAACCTCGAGTGCCGTAACTAATGTTGCTATTCTCTATTCCTTTCCAATTATTTCTTCTCCATATTCTTTCTCATTTAGCACTAATGTTCCTCACCATAACTCACCTTACGTCATCTGTAGTTTTCCAAATACATTTCACATCTTGCTTTCATAAAATTAATGACCGATTATAACCGCGTCAATCTGATGCGAAGCCCTATGCACCATCTGGGTAATATAGGGGACAAAGAAAAAGATAATTACAGTTCCAACGCTTACTTACAAACTTTGTTTTTTTTTTTTAATAACCACCAATTTCTCCCATCTTATACAACAGATTCTTTAACTAATTTTTCAGAAAAATTGGGGGTTGCCACATTTACATAAGCCGGGCAAAATTTTACAGAGTTGATTTGAATGAAAAAAATTGTTCAAAGGAATTCTTAATTGAAATTACGTATGGTGTAGCTGTTGTTTTTTTCTGTTCGATAATTTGTTTTTCCGAATAACAAGATTTTATAGCGTGTAAAATATTTAAATTGGCGAACAAGACAATGCAGTACGTTGAACTCCAAATTTAGGGGCTCGTTAAAATTGTATTATTTAGCGTGAATATTTTTTTAGTATCTATTCATATTGCTGTAGTGAGATAAAAGGTTTCTCTCACACGTTAACACACATTTAATTATCTGAATTTCAAACTAAATGTAAACAAAATAACAACGGGGGGAAAATATTGTTATAAAAGATATAATATAGGTGGTGTAACAAAGCAAATATATATTTATGAACATACCATAAAATAAACAAATATGTTTCTAATACTTATTTTACTATGTTTTGTACTTTATTTTTACGTGTAAAAAAAATTTATGTAGAAATTATTACAGTTTAAATTTATTATAATATGTACATACTTTCAGTTGGAACTTGTGTGTTTTAACTAGGGCGCGGACTTGCGGTACCTAACTAAAGTATTTTTTTCTGCCAGCGTTGAGTCGACATGTATTGTATGTATTATGGTAGGCATATTACGTTTATTATGATGCAGACCTATTTTTCAGTTCGTCCTACTTTAAAAAAAAGAGTTTGAATACATTAAAATATCTTTGTCACTTTATGTAGATAATAAATATAATATAAGTATTGTAATGAATAATGAGACTTTGTCTTACAAATAAATCTAATTAGGTTTATATTTTGACTGTAATAATATAAAATTATTATATTTAATTTTATTGATATGGTAAAATTTTTATAATAAAAGATAATCTTCACAGTACTTTGAAAATGTCATAACAAAGCGAAACAATTGTCACAGCTATTATTTTCATTTGATTTTAATACAAAATACAATTGTTTCATTTTAATATTTAATATACGAATCGTACTTTGATATTTTTGTTTCCCTGCCCTATTAATCTATATTAGGTATATCATGAGAATGTACATATGCCGTGTTTTTTTTTATTCCTGCTGTTGATGTGACAAATGATGTGCAAATCTAGAAGCCATTTAGGCAGGCAAAAAAAACACGCAATATTGAATATTTTCAGAGAAGATGAAAATAGTCTGAACTATGCAATAATGCAGTATCATTTTGCACATCTGTAGTACTCCGAGTATTCTTATGCACCTGAAATTTCTGACCAATAGTAGGGCGTGGGCGGCCTTAGTGCAGGGCGGTGGCACGGGGCGGCGGGCGCTGGGCGGGGACTCATCACTTCACTACTGGAAGCTTAATCCTTATATTGATCCTTGTTACATAAAATGCTTTCAATTAATTACTAACTTAAGTTCAGCACATATCAGGTGATCCATTATAGTGGATAGATGATGCAATATTTTTTTTTATATCTCAACACAGATAAAGAAGATTATTGAGATGAGAATATGGAAGTTAGGGTTTTAACAGGGATTGAACTTATCATTGGCTGTTTTGAGTAATTAGTTTATACACTATGCAATATTCACAATTCTACCTGTGATTGACAATCACATTACAAAAATTTCGGAATATTTTATGTGTAGGTACCTACTGCTTTAATTTAAAAGAGCATTTTCGAGTGACACTTCGTCTGCAAAATATTTGATTTAATTTATTGGATTTTTTAAAAATAAAATATAGGTTTTCTACTAGCAAAAAATCTTCATAATGTATAGAAATGGATGGATCTAAGTTTTTTTTTCATTATTTTTCATGTTTGAAGTCGCCTTAATATATTATTTTCGTATTTTATTGTACTTTTTGTAGTTTTTTTTGTATATTTACAATACTGTCCAGAATTATTTAAAAAAATGCATACTATTAAATCATAACAAATAATAATAAGGTAACGCATTAACTACGCGATACAGATAAATTCAACTTCACTTCTGAACTTCCAATTACTAGCATTTTAATCCGGTTGTCGATCTGTACTGTCAGGGAATTAAGAAGTTACAAGTTAAGTTTTATATTATATTATTATTACCTTAGATGCGATGGTTATGACTGGTAGCTCATAACCATCGCATCTAAGCTAAACGATATATTCAGAAATGTAAAAATATTTACGCCTTAATTTGTAATGTAGAACCAAAGTATTCATTAAATTTTCATTTTTTGAAAGTCAAAGAAATGTATCCTATAAAATGAAGGGTAAGCGATCGATGCACGCCGATCCAATTAAGCTCTGCAGCGCGTTGAATTTTTGATCCGGTAGGAAACAATGGATTGTTTTGAGACTAAACAAAATTATAGCCTGCGCGTACCGCACCTCATACTCCCACGCGAAGCCTCCCTTCGCGTGGAACGGCAACCCCCTTGCAGGGTTGGATTTAGACATATCATAGAAGATAACATTCATTATGTTATTTTCTATGTACTTAAATTGTGTACTTTACATCTAAAGCCATAACAATATCATGTGCTATCTGTAACTTTATATTCAACTAAACTACTATCAAAACCCATAATTTCAACAAGTTCTTCAAACTGTATGGTAAATATTCACAATTTTAAAAAGAGAAATAAAAGCTAAGTAGAACGCTTATGAAATTTACGATAAATTATGCATATGTATATGAAGATATATATGTATATATATATATATATATATATATATATATATATATATATATATATATATATATATATATATATATATATATATATATATATATATATATATATATATATATATATATATATATATTTATATATTTATGAGATTCAAAAAAAATTTGTAGTGTGGCTGTCAATGACGGAACGAATGGATTATGTTACACGCGTTTAAAGCGATCATTTAAAAACCAGCCGATAACGGGTCGTAAGCCCTGTAAATACCCAAACTAAATCATCATTCCTATTCATCTATGTTGAGATGTTTAGAGTTTCCCAATTCTAAAATTGACAGGCTATTTGATTTGTGTATTACTTGGTTATTTGATTGTTATAGGTGACAGTAGTTAGTACGGCTCGAAAGTCCGAACCTGTTCTCACAGTTTACATTAAATCATTAATTGTGAAAAGGGAGTCAATCTGATGCCTAAATATTGTTTTGTATCTTTTGTTTAATTAAATCAAATCATTTCCAAACATAGGGCAAGCAGCAAGCGGTGGCTTCTACGAAATGGGAATGAAAAAATGTATTAAGCGCTAGAGCTTTACGCTTCGAATTCTGATCCCATAATTAGACTTTCCTTAAAATTGAGTTTTTTGTGTCTGAAAATCAGAATAAAGCAGCTCAAGGCTTTGAGGGATAAAAAATGAATGTACGTACTTAGGTACATATAAATAATATGATTTGTATAAAATGGCAATTCTTTCTTATTTTTTATTGGCGCTTAACCTAAGTTACTTACGAACCAACATCTAACTTTAAACTAGATTTAAATTTATGAAAGAAGGATAGAGGGGGTGAGGACACGGTCATTCACTTTTTTGTATCGACTTTTAGGTAGTTAGAAACAGAAACGCGGAATATCACTAACAATGAAACTAACACTCTCTCGCGAAAAGTTTGAATAAGCGCCGTGGTGGTGTTAGGTTGACGCTCGACTGGAAAACTGACGTCGCGGGTTCGATTCCCCCAATTGCAAAAAATCAAGAGAGATTTGTTTTAAGTTGGGCTGGATGTTTATGATGTATTTTCCACATCTACCCTTCCCTATCTTTACCATCCTACTTGCAGACTAACCCCTAAAGAGACTTTATGTTTTGCGGGTTATTACTTTATTTATCATTACTTTTGCGGATAACAAATCGCATACTCGTAATTTCATATATTTTCGAAGTGAGTCGTACGTAACTTTTTATTCATGTCGTTGTTACCAAATTATCGGTATTGGTACAAATTTTGAAGAATCCGATTTTTTTCCTAATTTTTAATATGTTTATAAACATCAAGCTAAAGACCGGATTTTGCTATTTTGAATGAGTTAACATATTTATTAAATATTATTTTAATTCATTCTTTAAACGTATTCATAAATAATTCCGTAGTTCCATGATATAAGAGCTTCTGTAGTGTTTACATTAGGCCGCAGAATGGGCCTTGGCTGTACCTACTTGTACCTTTCTTGCGGCGGAGAGGATTCCGTGGGGGAAAGTTTGTTGTTTTATCTGTTCACCCATATTTACACAATTCTGCAATCTCCCACTCAGATACGTTTAGCCTAAAATATACCACAGGGTTAATACGGGGATATTTGGGGTTCCTTTTCATACCCCAACTTCAACACCCTTAAAACGCAACATTAGTTTGGTGAAGGATATAATATTTTAATATTTGTCTACAATTTAATATGTGAACACTGATTTAGCAAAGTATCTTACTTTATTTCATTATGTATTCCTCTCTTAGAAATACCCATTATTAGATTTCTATTAACTGGATTGACCTTTACTACCATCATATATTATAACATACTTTTAAAAATTAAAACACGGTTTATGATTTGACAACTGTTTCACAATTTAAGTACAAAATTTGTTTAAGGCATCAAATTAAATTTGATCTTTCATTATGTATTCAGCGCATTTAGTTTAAGTACACCTTTGAAAAGTGCATTCACACCATCCTACATAATACGCAAACACAACCTTACTTGACTGCTTTAGTAATTAAATACGATTTTTTTGTCACGAAACCATGGCAAAACGGAAAAGCGATTATAAAAATAATGAATTTCTACAAATAAATCATACATATATCGTCTTTTTATTTGTATAAATATTTATTTATTTCTAAAATAGTTAAATACCTTTAATTTGGATAAAAAAATTACCGGGCCTTTTTCATGGCATTTTTTTTAGTTTTGAAATAAAGAAAAACTACCACGATACCCATTTTTTAAAGAAATGTATACGTATTTGATTAAATAAATTACTAAAACGCAAGCCAAATTTTTATCGATAGATGTAATTAATCTTTGAAAATTTTAGATAAAACATTTATGAATATGTTAGTAATATTTCTAATACACGTGTTTAATAAATTTACCTATTACGGAAAATACCGAATGTATGGGTATCAAGCTCTGTTCGGCGCACTGTAAAGCTTGAAACAAAAGCTCTGGTGGACGAACGAAACTGAGCTCTAACGTAGATCTGAATTTGTTATGCAAAACGAACTGCACTCGTGTATGGCTTGTGCAAACATTACGTATTACTTCCGCGTACTGATTGTATTTATTAATGCCATATCCGACCAACCCCGGATCACATATAAGAGGAAACATACCTCTTATTACGCTGATTTTCCGATCCCATTTGCACACATAGATATAACATGCTACATATAAACTTCTAACGCGTCGACATAAGTCAAGAAAATCGATTTCAAAAGACGTGCTTTTTCAATGAATTTAGCATGTTGAAACCCAACTTTTTTTTTTAGAAACCATTTAATTTCTCCCGAAATCGACCCATTTACAATGATTAGTCTCAGAATGTGGTTGCTAATTTCAGGGTTATATGTGAGCATTGTATGCTTCAGACATTTTTTTCCCGTACTTATTCGTTATTAATAAAAATCGTACCCTGAATTTGACGAACATAAATCTTAACTATTTCTAATATTTGCATAATCTTAAGTAACCTATACAGCACATTAGTACGAGTATTTATAATAGAATTGATTACAAATATATGAAAAATAAAATGCGCCAGTTATATCTATTCAAACACATAATACCTATATATTTTTTAAAAGATAGAATGTTCTAATTAGAATACTTACTATTATTATTTAACGTCAATGGACTGAAAATAAATAGATCACAATTATGAAAATACAAAATAATTATGCTATTAGACCAATTTTTATGTGTATAAATGTGTATTTAGGTATTGTATAGATACCTACATCAGAAGAAACATATCCCGTTTTCAATAAAAATGAAGTACATAAATAATTTAGATTACGCTTAATATTGGACACGAATCGTTAATCGGAGTCATAAAATAACATAATTTTTCCATGATTAAAAATGTTGTATCTTTTGGGTGAAAATTGTTAATTGAAAATTGTTATTTTACGTGCGAATTAATTGAATCAACCTGGTAATCAAACTGAATTTGAGGGAATATTTTTTTAACAAACCGTTATTAATCTGAAAATCCTCCGAGGGCTCCGTTCCCCTGTTCTGCCGAATCGATTTCGGTTCATTGCATAATTAATAACATTTAGAAATAGGTAAAGTGCTTAATCAGGGCCCTGATTCTCTAAGCCCTTCTCAGCTGTTCCGTCAATGTTTCACTTAAGAATTACGCACAGACCGCGAGCAAGACTAATTTCATTTCTCCTAGACTTTACTTACTATGCAAAGTTTGTGTGGTGAAACTTCTAGTCACATTGTTCTCATTGTCTTGGAAGTTCGAACTTACTATTTCAGCCATAATACTACTCTAATAATATTCTGTAGACCCGCGTTACCACCATTATTAAAATAGGTGTAGCTGAACCGATTGTCATCGGGGAGTATTTGATACTTAAATATCCATCTCTGATATATTAATTCATACTGAGATCATTTTGGTGTAGAAGAAATGTATGCTCAAGATATGCAAACGGGCGAAAAAAGGAAAACAAGTTCGTCGTAAGTACATACAACTCTTTGGTTTCGGTTTCATACTCACTTATAGGACTATTTTATTACGTATATTAGTCAAAACTTGTCAACAATTTGTATACTTTACCTCAGACTAAGCGTTGCCTAATTATAGCACTATATGTACTTCCTTTATTTAATTGGCTATAGTTCTTCATTTCAGTATATCATTGCGTATTCTTCGCAATAACCTACATGTTTATCGTAAAAATAAATAAACATTACCTCAAAACGTAATTTGAGATTTTCGAATCATTGCATTGGCAATAATTTCAGAGATAGTAAAGAAATGAGTGAAAATATAAAATAATGAGTAGGTACGCAAGTCGATATATTGTACAAGGACTAAAAAGTTACCGACATGTTTTTACTCTCTGTTATATTTTTCCTACTCGTTTGACGATGAATGTTCAAATTTGGGAAACAAATTGACATTAGATATCCTTTGTGCCAGAATCTTGATAAAATTAGTTATGTATAGTACCTACTTAGAATATTGTTAAGTTGTGTATTTATAGTTCACATTCTTGTCGCGCCATTGTTCTGTCCTGAATTCAACCCTTCATCCCTTCCTCCTCCCGAGGGTGCTAACTGCTAACTATGCACCTACCACCATATGGCTAACTTTGCTGAACTCTAACTGAAATCTTGGCAGCTTATTGAAATGCTTACTTCTGTTTACAATTTGAACATGTATTCACATTGTATTGAACATGAACCCCTTCTAGTTAAGAAACCTGAAACAGTGTGTGCTATATTATAGAATTATAGTCGCCTTCATCTTAGCTATACATCCATGTCCAGCCTCGTTATTTGTACGAAGAATGAGTTTGTAGAATAACGTATTTGTAATAAATACTATTTGTATAAAGAAAAATCCATATCGTAAACTTAAAGAATAACAGTTCATCATTTCATTTCATTATTGAATAAACATGTATGATAGTTTATCAATTCTAAAGAAATGCTATATTTATGTATATATATATATATATATATACATATATATATATATATATATATATATATATATATATATATATATATATATATATATATATATATATATATATATATATATATATATATATATATATATATATATATATATATATATATATATATATATATATATATATATATATATATATATATATATATATATATATATATATATATATATATATATATATATATATATATATATATATATATATATATATATATATATATATATATATACATAAATACGTTTTAAAAATGAAAACATTTTTTTTGAAGATGTAAGTAAGAATACATTGATACAAAATACAAAAACATATACGGGTATATGTAGCTACTGTAAATAACAAGTTATGAAATCAAGGTAGATGGTGTGCTTAGCTTGCAGAATATGAAAACACTCCAACTATTCACATTTCAGAAGACGTTTATAGAATAATAATTTTTATGAATAAATCAAGTAGTTACAAGATTGAGAATGTAAATTTTATGATAATTACAAAGTTTTTCTTCATTTCAAACAATCATTTCATATATCAGTTGATTCAACTCACACCCTTATTTAAGCTGTTGATTCGCTATATTTATAATCCATAGGCATAAAGCAAGTATATAAAAATGTATGTACCTACCTAATATGGAAATAGCTTCCTCAATCCGGATATCATCCACCATTTAAACCCCACTCTGGTGTCTCATTAATTAACGGACAAATAGGCGACGGTGTTAGGGGAGGGTGGGAGCACGTATAGTCGGAGGGTTGGAGGGATGACAGGGAGGGCTGCAAGTTGGACAGACGATACCGCCCTAAAAGCTCTGCCCTCTCGAATAACAGGGGTGCGATAAGTAACGGTTGCGTTATGTTCAATCAAAATACAAATATGTTTTGTGAAATTACGATTCATCTAATTTCACCATTTCCTTGTTCGAGTGAATAAAGAATAAAACATTTAAAATATATTTTTAGTCTACCATTAAATCAAGAGACGATTGGGAGATTTTATTATTTCAAATGTTAAAGTCAAAATTCTACGAATTAAGAATTTAATTGGTACACATATCGACAAATTGATCCGCTTCATTTTCCGGACTTGACCCCGAGTGACTTCTTGCTTTCACGTTTTGAACTCGGTGGGAAGAAATTCTTGCTGAATGAGGACGTCATCGCCGCCTTTACATGAACGAATTCTGCAAATTTCATTTTAAAAGGAAAAAAATGGGATGGAAAAATTGATAGGTCACCGATCCCAACCTTCAATTGAAACTCATTTAAGGTATAAATTATTTTTTCAGAAAATTTTTGTTACATATTTTTTTACCATACTTAGTAGTCAACCAACTTGGTTTGTTATAAATAACGAGTTTAAAATATATCGGCAAGTTATTTACATAAAGGGTCGCGGAGGATCTACCATGAGACCCGAGACCCGAGACCACTATCAGCCGCGAAAATCGTAATTGAGTGAGTAGGTAGATTACAGAGCCGCATTTGTGCCTTACATTTTGAATAAACAACCAAAATGCTCGTAAATGTATATTATATATCTATGTTTATATATATATATATATACATAGATATATAATATTTTTAATATATAATACGTGGTAATATTTTTCTTTGTAAATTGGGTGTAAATAATATGTAAAGTGGGTGTGTAATAATAAAATAAACAATGTGTTGCTTTGTAATTAAAGTTTATAATTAAAGTTTATTCTTAATTAATCTTTACAATATTTTTCTATCTATCTGATGTCTTTTGTTTTATTCAGCGCGACGCATGCGACATCTGGTGGTAGATTTATACTATATGTAGGTACTTAATAAAATGTATAGGTAGGTACCTAGTTATTTTATTACACACACACATATATATATATATATATATATATATATATATATATATATATATATATATATATATATATATATATATATATATATATATATATATATACAAATGAAACATTTATTTAAAATACGGACTAAGTTAATTAATATTACGATTACGTATATGTATATAATCTAATATTCTCATATAAATGATATATTTCATCTTCTCTACAATTTTTATATTTAAAACCGCTAGCATTGTCATTTTTGTCCCACACTAATATAATACTTTTAAAATTATAAAACCATTTATTTTTACATTTGTTCAATTATCATTCATTCTTCAAACTCTCTAGTATATGAGTATCATTATACATTTTGAACCCTTTGTACATAAAACTACGTTCAATTTTGCGAATACGATTTTTCATAAATGATTATTTTATTCTAGTCATATTTCTTGTTTTATAGTTGTGGACATCACTACCTAATATAATTTTACTTAAATTATATTAGGTAAATATTTTTGCACTAGATTTACTGAGCGCCCTTTTCATTATAACATTTCAATTCAAAGACTTTTACTGTGTTTTTATGATACATGCCTACATAAATACGTTGAATTATTAAAAATCCTTTTTAACACTACCTAATGTGTATATATTATGTAGCTACATACCACCTACTAATACACATATACCTATTTGCTCTTGCCAGAGTGGTCGTGGTCAAACATTATTTGGTCTTGTGACACGTTGGACTATCTCGGACCACTTGTCACTCACTCAGAGCTGAACCTAACCTATCTGGTCCGTCTAGCACAAGGGGGAGCGACAACGCGACCTGGCGCCTGCAACTCCGCCTGGAACTTTTCCTCGGCGAGTCACACGCGAAATTTATACACAATCATACATCATAAAATGCATACATTTAAAATATGTACATTCTTTACATATAAATGCTCTTTTCCAGCATCAATTTTAGAATTCAAATTACTCACAGCAATAAAACCAATGAAATTTTCAGCTCTTGAGCCACATAAAATTTGGAATTGAAATGAATAAAAAACAATTTGTATCTCACGGTAACTCATATTATCACTACAGATAACGTGAGCTACTTTTTCTCCCGAAACATTAATTGTGATTTTTTATTATCGTTCTATTTTTTAAAATATATGGAAATAATATTATTGTATTATTAATTGTATTTAAAATTATTATTTTAATAATGTACAAAATCCGATCCTGAATAGTTCACCCCATCTGTTCTGTTTACTTATTTAAGCGCACATTAATACCCACCCGGCCCTGCCGACAAATTGCCCAAGGGCTGGATCTGGGGGTGGAACGTGGAGGCCTTTTTGTTTATCTTTAGTGAGTGACGATTACTATAGTATTAAGTAGGGCATCATTCGAGAGGAACTCACAGTTGACATCATCATTTATGTTGTTAAGTAATTTGACACAGCGTTACTAAACTAAGGGATGGTGAATGATTATGCTTAGATTAAAACGTTTTCACCCTCCGTCAACATACTTTTGGACGATTATTACACTTTGAATAATTTTAAAGTTTTTTATTTGAGTAATTAGGGTTTTAAGATGGGTACCCTTTTATCTTTTATTTTATTTGTATTTATAATATTCTCATGGAGTAGTCGATAAATATCAAAATATTTTTTTTTTCTAAACTATACAGAGTAGCCATGATTACTGAGTAAATTCGGCCAGAGTGCAATGAGTCAAGTAGGTACTATTTTATATAATATTTAACCATACGAATATTTTTTGCGATAAATAGTCTAAGACCACACATTCATATCGCTACTGTGTGGGATTATCTTCCAGCCATTCGCTTGTCAACACGAAGAATCGGTACACAACATATCAATAGAACTATTATTGTCGTGATGATATACACAAATATTCTCCACCGAAAGGAAACCAATAAACACATCGGATCCTTTCTATTGACTGTCAGAATACGACAATATAATAAACACACGCTACTTTCTATTAATACGACAAAGGGTAACACTGGAAACTGGAAGGACTCCATACAATTGCAGATCAATATCTGGATTTGTATAAAGCTGCCTTTGAAAACGGCGGACAGAAAGAAAATATGTAATCGCGAACCCAGATTAATTTTTACCCATATAATATAAAGCAACGCATTATAATATACACATATTATCACAATATCATATTTGTACCTTTTCACGGGCTATTGATACGTTAGGTTTACAAATACATAAGTAATATCGACATATACAAGATTTAAAATCATATTATTTTTTTATTTAGTTTATGAAAAATATCAGCTCGATTTCTTCAACTGAAATCATTTCTCCGATATACGAGTATTAACCACTTCATTATTTTCCACAAATTTTCTATATCTTGTTCATGTAGTTTCACATATCATTTACATAGATTTGATTTTCTTCCAATTTAAGTTTGACATGTTCTTTGTCAAATAGTCGAGATTATGTGCAAGCACTAATGTTGCATATTGAATATCTAAAATTACGATGACAATTCAAGGATTTTGAATATTGTTAACCAAAAATATTATAACATACTTAAAACTTTTCATTTAAAATTTGAAATGTGGGATATCTCGTTCTGTGGAGATAACTCAATATTTTTATAGATAATGCAAAAATTTATTACGTATTGATGGTTAAAAAATGGTTTAAAGGTAAAACGAGACAATGTAATTTAGAATCCTACAACGTTCACACAAAAAAGTATTGAATATTATTCTATAACTATAATCATAATACGGAAAGTCTTCGTCGGTACTCTTTCAATCTGTTTCTATTGTGGCAAATTTAGCATATTAAAAGGGATATTCTGTACTATTGTTGTAAGTTCAAAGATTAGTATTTGCTCAGTAACACAAACACCGACTTAAGTAATTGATACACAATATCCCATTAGCAGTATACAATACAGACGCATCTGGTTGTCTCTACCGTAGCTACCTGCAGCAGGAACTTTAACGACTTAACGGTACCCAGTACCTACCCTCTCTTTATGTTAACACTTGTGTGGCGGACTGCGGTGCGGCTCACACCTGAGGAAATATTTTCCTTCGAGTGAGTAGCCCTCAAAGGAGGCTACGAGCCTTTATTGGATTATCGGGGATTTAAAGCAAAAGTAATAATTACCGTGTGAATTATGGAGGTGACGTTGACTTATCGTAGCATCGGAAAACTTTTATTAGCTTTACTTACAAGTGTGTAAATGATGAAAATATATACCTGATCTTCTAATAATAATATTTCAGTAATATTAAATGTAGCTGTTAAATAATTTTAAAAAATTATACTTTCCACAAATTTTAATATTTTGTTGCGTGTATATTAAGCACACCCCAGTGGAGATTTATGCTGAGAATGTAGTGCAGTAAGTTCGATATGTTAATATTTTTCTAAATTTAAAGAGGAATATAAAGATTAAGAAAATCAAATACAAACAGAAGTAAGGACAAAATCGCTAACTTAAACAAGACTTTAAAATGAATTTTAAAAATCAAATAAACTCTTATTTGGTTTTAGATGAAATTGGTGACAAAATCAACAGGAACACACATAATAATCGAATGTAGGCTAAACATGTATGGAATTATTACACCAAAGAGACAAAAATCACAAATTCGCTCACATATCTGTTAACTCTGTCGCTAAACTAATTTCTACAAATCAAAATATACCCATACCCATATATCACCCTCAGAAAGCATATTTTTCATCGTTTTTTTCTCTCAATGTTAAACAGGAGAGGAATTAAAATTCAATAATTTCCATTCCTTTCGTCATTGTATTATATATATGTAATTATATAGACGGATTTAAGATGAATCTACATTCTCTACTCTAATCCTGAACGTTTGAATGCTACAAGTTCATTTTATACCTGAAAGGATAGAGTGATGGCACCAAACTTAGCACAAACGATACACATTTCAGTCCAGTGGACGGTATTAATAATTGAAACCGATACAATGCCACGAAGCTACCGCATCGCAAGCCGTTTTCCTTTGAAGACATCGCAAATAAGGGATACCGCCGCGTTTGTTGGCGGTAACAAAATAATTCGTTCCATTGTTGTCATTATAACATAATAAATTTGTACGTTAACATTTGGCAAACTCCCCGTGTGGTCCAAACAAATATCTAGCTCTGGAAGACGAACAAGTGCACCTTTATATCCATGTAGGTAGCTAGATAATATTATTCACATTGTAAGGGTGATCTACCACACCCCACACAGATAGCAACCCTTTTCTGTACAAATATATGTTTTTTAATATCTCTTGTTTTTTAAGTAATATTTGTTTGTTAATTACGTTGCTGGCAAATTAATTAACCCGTAGATATTAATAACAAGGTGTCTGAATATTATCCACCATAAAATAAAAATTGTTTTTTAAGAAATTGTTTGTTGGTATTTAATTCGGCTTTTATTCGTATTAATTAACATTTAACAAGAAAAATATTTCTCTGTTGCCATATCATCAAAGTAACGGAATTAGTAACCATCGTCATACACCATCGATAGAAGAAATCGGGGTCGTCGCCTTTTCCGCGTTGCGTAAAATGTTGATGACGTTCAAACAGATCAAAGAATTTTTCTTTTTGATTTAATTTTTCGCTAAGGAAAATAACGACACAGTTAATTTACCTGTAATAATGGTCACGTGGCAATAAATTACAGCCTCTTAGATTCGTTAATTTAAAAAAAAACATTAATTACTTCGGTTAAAATAACCTACAGCGTCGCGGGCCAAACTGAGGGATTAAGGATACATTTGTTTTTGAGAGAGAATATTTCATTTGGTTTGAAACATAAATGTTAAAGCCTTCTATAAATATAAACTTGAACAACACTTTGAGTGTGTCCAAATACTTGTTCACAAATCTGGATTATCTAATTGGAGATAATCCAGTAAAAAGCTTCTTTTCATCTCACCGATACACGTCTCTAGTGTAGTTTTAGTGATTCAAGAACAATGTTTCTAAATTGGTTCATATTTATATAGAACTTCCAAGAATTTGAGTAGTGTGGTTGTCAATAATGGGTAGAATTGGTGAATGTTACACGTGTGTAAAGTGATCACTTAAACCAGCCTATGATGGTCGTCAGCCCCGTAAATGCCCAGACTTCCATATCCTTCTTCATCTTTGATGAGATTTTGTTGAAGAAAATACACAATATTAGCATGTATGCAGTGACGGATTTGCAGTCTTGGCCGCTAATGGTAATATTTTCTTTAAAAATTTGTTATTTTGATTTATTATTAATTATCATTACGGTTTTGAAAACGATTTTTTTTCTGTACAAATTTGCGCATATTACTTATCATTAATGTGCGTTTATGTATTTTAATTGTTTCTGTAAGCTTTTCTTTCTTGCAACATACGTTAGGCAACAATACTTAAATATAGTTATTTTGATTAATACAAATATGTTATTGGATTTAGTACCAGTATACAAAATTTATGTTCTTATGTATTAGGGTTAGGTGACAAAAGATCTCAAAAATGTCCACAAAGGGCCGAGGAAACCAACCCTTTGTGTAACACGCACCGCTTAATGACTAACTGCGGAACAACAATGTCTGCGAGTGAGACCACTCACAGGGGATGCTTATCGGAAGTCAAAAGGGGTAAAATTGTTCGGTGATAAAGTCCTATTGATATTGCGACACGTGTTTTTTGTGAATTCGGCATAAATTTGATGCAGTCGTTTCTGATTAGTCGTTGATGGAACAGGAAACCTATAATATCAAATCTAATATTTTCGTCAGTACATGTTGAACGCACTGCCTCAAATTCATTTTAATTTACGTATCTTAATTTCATCAAACTGAAAGTCAACTATGAATGTCATTTTTTAAAGAGAAATATTTGTGTTTTTTTCTTGAATGTTTTTCGCAGATACTTTGTTGCACATTTCATAAACTGTATAAAATAACATAAAAAAACTCTGTTTTTAACCACTTTATACATATACATGTCGGGGTACTACATATTAAACCCTGATGATGACAAGTTTCTTGTCGAAACCGGTTGGAGAAAAAATGTACCAATAAAAAAGTGGTTGGAAAAAGTTCGTGTTTCTATTGAATGCATACATATTTCAATTTCATACTTTTTTTGTGGGCCTGAGAGGGCTATTATTATAAATATGTGTCAAGTTGTAGTATGTTAAAGTACATTCGAGTCCAGAAAGTCTGACACAAAATCTACTATCCTAAACATGGCACCACGATCCGATTTGTGTATTATTTTATTTTACTACCACATACAGTACATTATTTAAATTTCAAATAACATACGTACGAGCAGTAAAAAAAAATCTATCGGCATTTCGCATGACGTTTTCAGAAACTATTGAATTATGTATTGTATGTATAACGCTGGAACAAAAACTTCCACCAGATGCGGTTCCCTATGCACGTTTGAGTGCGGCTAGAGGTCAAAGGAAAAAAAGGACAATTTTAATTGTAAACTTTTTAGTAATGCATTAAATTATGATACATTTATTAATGAATTCAGAAGAAAATAATGAAAATATCCAGCTAGTAAAGTTTTACTTTTTATCATTATTTGATCTCTAATTGATCTTTAATTAATTTAGTTATACGTAGGTACGTACTACATTTCCAAAACTTTTCTTGTAATCTTCGGAATTTTAAAACCCTCGGAAAATATCACTTTCAAAATCAGGAAATGTTTACCCGCGTAATGAAGAAACAAAACCAAAATTTAAACTCGGTAAAAATTGTAGTATAAAATTTATATCTGGTCGCGAAACTCAACAATTTTTAGGGGATTTGAAATTCAATTGAAACATTTTTTTTCGTTTTAAATCTGATACTTCGGGGAAGCCATTAGCAGTCAAAGCACCCCTTGTGTGGATAGGGTGTCGGTAAAGTAGGGAGAGCTGTATAAGTATTGGAAAAGCAGTTTAATTTGTGGAATCATTTCAGAGGCTGTTGGTTTTAATTTATTTCTCACTTTCGAGGCTTCTGTACCCGACAGAATCTTATTAAAAGAGTGAATTAACTTCACTTCGTATTAACATTATCGCTTTGCCATTGCCTTCGTTCGGAGGAAACTTTCAACCGTTGGAAGCTTTTCTAAAAACAAACTAGTTAGGTATCTACAAACGGGCCATTTTCGGATCGGATTTAGCAAACAGGTGACATTAAAGATTTTAAATTGTTTTTCTACGTGTATTTTTTAGATTGTATTTGTGTTTATAAAGATCGGAAATATCAAAAATATCACTCTTGATTATTATTTTCAAATTACTAATCAAAGTGTTTTACTAAGTCGGCGACGTAACGCATCATTGTGCTTTTGTATAGTTTAGAAATGTTGATAATACCGTTCACATCAGAAAATGAAAGTTCACAGTTCCTTCTTTCCCGTTCCTAGTTCGAAATACGCGAATATATATGTATATATATATATATATATATATATATATATATATATATATATATATATATATATATATATACACATACACATAAATATATATATATATATAAGTTCACAGTTCCTTCTTTCCCGTTCCTAGTTCGAAATACGCGGATATATATGTATATATATATAAATATATATATATATATATATATATATATATATATATATATATATATATATATATATATATATATATATATATATATATATATATATATATATATATATATATATATATATATATATATATATATATATATATATATATATATATATATATATATATATATATATATATATATATATGTATATATATATATATATGTAAATATATATATTCATATATATTCATTTATTTTAAATATAACTTTCGCAAACCCATAAAGTAGGTTCCCGCGTTGAGAAACACTACTGTTTAGATTTATTATATAACTACTTATTGCCTCTTCTTCTTCTGCTTGGTGAACGCCTTGTAGCCTGTTTTAAAGAGGGATTAACCTCCTACGATGTCGATTCCCAGCTGAAAATCCATCTCTTTGATGGTCTGCCTTGGTGTTGGCCGGGCAGTGCAATGTGGGGGAGTCTGGATGGTTCCATTCTCCTCACATGCGCGTACCATTGTCTTATTTTATTGTCCTGTTTATTGTGATATCGATTAATTGCCTCTTTTTTTAACACAACAGTAAAATTTTATTAAATTTATTTTTTCAGGTGTGGTTCAAAAACAGACGCGCCAAGTGGCGAAAGCAGAAGCGCGAAGAACAGGAGCGGCTGCGCAGATCGCAGGAGGACTCCGCCCCCTGCGCAGCGCCCGCGCCACCTCACCTGCCGCCCCTGCCCTACTCGGACGAGGACTCGTCCGACCTAGAAGTGGCCTAGATATACAGCAGACAACAGACACAAGGAAGGAACATTGTCCCCATAGACTACATTCCAATATTTTTAATTGTCCTCACTTTTATTTCTACATTCATCTTATGAGATATTATATTTCGGCTTCTGTTAAATCCCAAGGGCATGCTTGTAAATAAATAAATAAATCTTCCGTGTGCGGACGTATAGAAATTCCCTCAAAGAATTTAAATGCACCGTATAATACAAGTACGATGTGTCAATACAATAAAATGACCGTTTAAACGCATATGTATATTTTTACGATTATGAACAAAATTACCAGCATCTTCTAACTTAAATCTCACTCACCCGTTTCAAAAAATGGGAAGAATTGAAATGGAAAAAAAAAACAAGATTTATATATGAAAATTAAATACAAGTTAAATTATGTAAGAAAGATCTATGTACAATATTGGAAATCTGATACATAGTTACTTGCAAACTTAATTTCACCTAAAATTCCTTTGTCTACTTTTAGCGGATCATGATAATTTTAACACTACGAAGTGGTAACCAATTCTGAGAAAACGAAAATTGGTTTATTTTCATGTATAAAATGTGGAGAGGAATGTATTTAATGTTACGTTTATGGAACGGTGGGGAATGTTAATCGTTGAATCGATTGTTCGAATAATGTAATTAATAACCTATTCGAAACACGAGATCATCTTTCTTTAAGTTTTCTAAAATGCATAAATAGTGTACATCTAGTCAGTTTATTATTGCTAAATAGATATAGAAACGTATCTAATTAAAAAATCAAAGATATGTGCATAATTATTTGTAAGGTATCACGTATGGTCCCATTAGTAAATTTTCATCACGTTGAGAGCAGTAGATAAGTTATTAAAACATTAGATAGTATTTATTATCGGAATGTATATACCCTTATTAAATTGTGTTTTTTATAACTCGAGAATATTTTTAAATAAAAAAGTTTGATGAAGAATATTATTTAAATGAATAATTGAAAAATAAACGCGGTTTTAGGACCTTAGCGAAAACCATAATACTGTTATATAAACAAAAATTCCTTCCTGTTCAGGTTATAAAGATACCAACTAACAACTTTATGGTGCCCTCTCCCTACACACAGAAAGTAAATATTGAAAACTGAAGAATATCATTTTCAACATGAAAACAATTGAAGTGGTTTCATTTATAATGCGATAATAGGTAGGTTTCGTGTCAAAAATATTCTATAACATCATAATTCATGTTGTATAAATTACTTCACGTAATTCAAAATCACCAGTTTTTTTAAAGTCTATTGATACGCTAGTGTGACTCAATGTGTGTATATATATATATATATATATATATATATATATATATATATATATATATATATATATGTGTGTATATATATATATATATATATATATATATATATATATATATATATATATATATGTATATATATAAATATATATATATATATATATATATATATATATATATATATATATATATACATATATATATATATATATATAAGTGTGTGTATATATATATACCACTGCGACCATATTACCATAGATCTCTTGTGATCTCAAAAACTAATCCACACCAAGAAGAGTAGTGGTTCTAAATAATCTGAGATTAGATTAACGTTCATTGATTTCAATATTTTACAGCGATGAAATTTTAATATTCATCCTATGGATGTAAAAAGTTGTCACCAATAATTCAATTTTAAATTGAATATACATTCCGAAATTATAAATATACTTACGTATTATTTACGTTTTTATTCTCGTATTAAGTTACTATTGCTTTAGACCCAACATAGACACATCATACTATCATACAAAATGAGTAGTTAGTTAGTACCGATTTTTAAATGTTTTCAATATTTAGATACCCACAATAAACGAAATATTGAAGGTGATACGAGTAATCGAAAATTGTATTAATATCTTTTACTCAATAATACTTATAATAACGTCGGTAAAAGATGGTTTAAAAATAGTGACTTTAACTATATTTTTACTTCCGTCTGGTTCCTATACATTTTTAATGTAATTCAAATCGTATTACTGTATTACGATTTTAGAATCCGTTGTACCATAATGAATAAGAAATGTTGGTGTTGTTGAAACATTTGTTTGCTATGTGCCACGTGTTGCTAGATGTATGATTAAATTATTGGTTAATCTATTGTAAGAATCTTTGTAAAATAAATTTATTTAAAATATTGATAGATGTAAATACATAACCATAATTTGTGTATAAATACCGTAAACTGTGATCCATTTAAAATATAATAAACACGTTAGTAAATATATGTTTTCAGCAAACATTGAATTATGAAAAATTATAATAATAAGTTTTTTCTCATTTAAATTAAAATATTTTCCGAATAATATTTTTTCTACGTAAGCAAAGCATATTGAAATTCACATTCTAGAACCTCCGATTGTAAATTTAATTACCATCGAAAATAGCAGAAACAATTAACTTTTCTTATAAGATCGACGTCATTACCTTATTTATTTTTAAAATGTTAACTGCTCCGAAGTTATCCAATTACCTACATACAATATCCACAAAATGTAAGATGCCTGAATGAATATGTATATTTGAATATGCATAATTTAATGAATATGTATATTTGAATGCATCAATGTATTATGAAAAATAAATAAAAAAAATCAAATAAAATAAAATATAGATCTGACCTATCCAATTTATTTTATATTTATTTTAAGAAAATGTATTGAAGATTAAAATCATGTTCATATCTATTAAATCCCAATTAGTAAAGTCAATATAACACCTACTCGGAGTACTAAAAAAATTAATGACGATTTCCAAAATATGATATGGAAATTCTTGCTGAATATTTTTAGTGTTAAATTTTGATACATAATACATGAATGTATTTAATAAAAATGCTGAGCGCACTTAAAATGAATGATAACTGAACATTTTAACTGTTGACTGATGAGATGATAACTTAAGTTTTTTGCTGCTTTTAAATACTCCAAAATCCTTAAACCAAGTTACTTTGGAATTGTACACCAAAAATATGTGGAGACGAATAACCGTTTAATTTTTCAATAAACAAGATAGTCAATGTTTTGTCATACTCATTTATTGCATCAATTGTAACCGCTTCTCAGGTGACTTTAACCTACATAATAATTTAACTTTTTGGAGTTTGAATTAATTTTAAGGAAATATATTTTGAGATGTGTAGATATCATCGTATATTAGTATGATGCGTGTTGAAATTATTTTATTAGTGTAATAATTTTATTTAATTTCTGAATGTAAATATATTACAGCACAATGTATTATTGTAATAAATGTTTAGATTAGAGTATTGGATTAAAATTAATTCAAATAAAAGATCACTATTTTTCATTTATTTTACCTACCTTTACCCATAAATAAACCAAATTCACCTACCATTACCGTATCCATACAAAAAATAGAAGCCAATCGCATACATTGTCGATTTTTGTACGAGCCAATGCATTCATTTGAAAATTGACTCGCTCACGATGACCTGTGAACGGGTAAGTTTATAATTCTGACATCCTGGAGCGAATAAAGAAGGTGTTCAATAAAGACAACAACAAAAAACTGTTTATATTTATTCAATATTAATAAATACAGTAAATAATGGGTCGATCATATTATATTGGTTACACTTACATACCATAAGTATTCTTCGTACGAATGTTTAACAAATACATACTGATAAATTGATTATTTGTCGCAATGTTATGTGTCAGACGTAAGTATAATAATAATTGCTGGCATAAGTAAGAGGTGCGGTGTACGCCACTGAGTCAGTGTAGCCCGCTACGTAGGGCAGTGGCGCGTAGAGATAGGGACTGCTATAGGCAGAGTAAGGGCTGTAAGCTGTGGGGTAGTTCCATACCACCTGAGCCGAAGCGCAGGACAAGGCCAGAAGAAGTACGATCTATAAAAAAAAGTATGGTAACACTAAAGCCAAAGAGTCCATATTTGCATATTCAAATTTGTTCAGAAAACACGTCAAAACATAGATTATAAACTCACGTCAACAGTGCTAAATAATACTAAATATAAAACTTCATTATTACTCAATATGCAAATTTAATTAAAAAAAATAAAACATACATATTTCGAAAAGAATGAAAAAAGTAGAGTTCTAGTGATTCAAGAACAATGTTTCAAAATTGGTTCATATATATAGAACTTCCAAGAATTTGAGTAGTGTGGTTGTCAATAATGGGTAGAAATGGTGAATGTTACACGTGTGAAAGTGATCACTTAAACCAGCCTATGACGGTCGTCAGCCCCGTAAATGCCCGGACTTCCACATTCTTCTTCATCTTTGATAAGATGTCAAAAAATAATATTTTGTCAAAAAATAACAATGTAAAATTTTTGTTCGGACTGAAAAAAAAACTGACTGGATGAAAAAAAATACACAATTTTTTTAAACATAATTTGGACACACAAAATATTGTGAATTATAGATAATGTAAAAATAAAGTTAATATAAAATGCAAATTGTATTTTCAGTCGTCTTCCTATGTAAAATAATTCTTATCTTATGTACATTTTATGAAGGTTTCTGCTAGCAAAAAAAACTACTTATTTCAACCATAGATGTCGCTGACTGATATTGGATTCTATGTACTTGAAAAATACGTAAGTCAGGAATTAAAAATATCGATTGAATAATGTAAATTTTAGTAATTTACATGCTTCTACTATCTGGAAGAAATTAGAAAAACACGAAAACCCTTAATTATTTTTATAATTACGCACTGGCGCAAAAATATTTACGAATGTTTTGAGTTTCATCACGAGTATAATTTTAGTTTTGTGATAATTAATAAAAAAATAATCATCACAAGACGATAATTTTCATTCAAAGCTAATTGCTAGTAATACGATGATATTATTTACTGTCAGGTTCAAATTAACTTATACATAATATGGATAGTTCACCATGCAGCAATACACAACAGCGACAAAAATAAAGTTGAGTTACATATGTAAAAGTGAGCCAAATTTAAAAAATATTTACTAACGTATGTATATACACTGGTTAAATTTTTCGACCAACAATCTTTACTACTATAGCCGCATGACCAATATGTAATTCCAAAGTATTTAAAAATCTACCTGCAGGATAATTATATGTTAATGTATTTTACTCAATAAAATAATTAATAATATTTATAACAATACAGTAGAAACGCGATACTCGGTGAAGACCAAATGCCGCCCATATAATGCCTGCATTGCTCCTGTTCTCTTATACGTCTGTGAAACATGGCATCTTACAAGGGCCCAGAGCAGCCGCATATTTGGCTTTGAGAATATGTGTCTGCGGAGAATTTTAGGCGTACGGTGGTTTGACTTTGTGAGGAATGAAGAGTAGGACGCAGCAAATCTTGGTCACAACTGTCGTAAAGAAAAGGCAATTCAGTTGGCTAGGCCATGTACTCCGCATGCATCCAGAGAGCCTTAATCAAGCTTGCATCTTTTACAAGGCATCGAGCGACGCCCAGGACGACCACTGCTGACAATTCGTCGACAGTTCTTGTCTGAACTTCAGGACGCAGCCCTGACTTGGGAGGATGCAAGAGAGCTGGCGGCCGACATGCTCCACATAGGGAGCGGATATGGTTTAATACATATAATATAATAAATAGTAGAAACTAAAACTAGTTTTTAACTCCTGAAAAATATATTTTGAGGATAGATTTCAATAGTTTCACATGCTTATACGTATTAAATTGTTTACATGTTTAAATATACCTATTTCCTATTTCAATGTAATGAAAACACTTAAAATTTAGAAATGTAAAATAAATAAATGAAACTACAATAAAAGAAACACTCGGTTGTATTATTCAAAAAGGAAGATGATGTCATATATTTTGTTGTTATTAATTAACCACAAATTGCAGTGAATTCCTGGATGAAACATGTATGTATTTCTTGTTTTCAGATTACTGGACATTATTTTTTAAAGTGCGTATTTTCACCTCAGGGATGATGATAAGAACTAGCCTTAATGGGAGTTGGAATTTTCTGAAGATATATGATTAAATTCTGAATAACATTTTTAAAAGTTTTTTTTTATCCCTAAGTTAGCAAAGACATTATAACTGGTATACATTACATTATATGTGTAAAAATGAACACATTTGAAGTATTATTAGGTTTATTTTACAGTGATTTTTGGAAGTTTGGTACTCACCAGCTTAAGCATTTTTGAAGGAAAATTCTTGGTAAGGTAAAACTTCAACCGTGCTGATTGACTTACGAACATGTAGTGACGACATTATTTGTTCCTGCATTTCATTTTATACAAAGGTAATTTGAATTTCAATGGCGCTAATTTAATAGCCCGTCTAAAACTAATTAGTGTTTTGTTTCTAAGTTAGGTATGCCAATAGAGTATGAAGATCGACAAGCGACAAGCGACGTGAATAACTAAGTATATGGTAGCTTCTATTTCATACACAAATATCTTCATATATATTTCAGTTACAAAGTATTTTAATTCCACTTTTTGTACTATTAAAATTACAGGATATTTTTGCAATTAGTGGCCATTTTACCGGCTGTGGTGGTATCAGAGTTATAAACTTAAGAAAAAATAATAACAAAACTTGAGCACCAACATCTGTTGGGAGTTTAAGTACGTTTAAGAAGTTTCTCTTCTATCACGCGTAAATGCTGCACGCGCATTTTTCTATACTTTTCTTGCTATGTTAAAAATAATCTGTAAATTTGTAATTTTAAGAAAAATGTTTTAAGGTCAACAGCTCGCAACAAGAGAGCGTGAAAACACGCAAACCCTTCACCCTGTTGATGCATTTTTGCGACATCACATGACGTTTGTGAAACAATAATGTTATATAGACGTGTGTAACTAAAACTAAAAGTAGATATTGTATTATGATGTTCCTATTCGAACATTGTCCTTGAAGTCAGTTGGAATAATATTCTTAAGACAGAATCAGCAGTCAATTTTCATGAATAGATCGTTAAAAATAATGTTCTCCATCAATCAATACCGATAAAGAACAAAACGTCAGATTCCGACTGTCATGTATCTATGCGGAAATCCCGGCAATAAAAAATATTATTTTTGAACAGTCGCTAAATACTATATATAAGGCACCTATACAGTAAAAATATAATAAATAAAATACCAACACAAAATTTTACTTTGTAATCGTTTGGGGTTCTTGACTGATTTTTTTAAATTACAACTTTCTGTTATGACCGCGTATGATTCATCATCAGATCTTGAACCATACGTGGGTTCGATTCAAGCCAATTGCCAAGTAAATCCAAGAAAGATTTCTATTGGCAAGGATTTTCCATCCATATCCTTTCACTTCTACCTTTAGCAAGCTTCTCAAATAAGTGCTTTGTGGATTATTAATTTAACAACAAAAAATCTATACACAAATCTATGTATTTATTTTTGTACCTAGTACCTTCTCGCTTACACGTTACGTATGTATGTATGTAGTTTGCAGAGCGTATCAAAAGTTTGACAAAAAATAATTTACATTGCATCTGCATAAATATAAATGCATGTATAGCTTATACGGACAATTAAAATTTCACGCGATCCTGAATTTTATGACCAACACAAAGAAATCATAATTATGAAAACAAGCAATTCACTTTTGACTATTCACTACAAGCATGTTACTATTCGAATCATGGTATTATTTCACTCACAAATCTGTTAAACTAATTCAAAATATCAGTTTTTTTATCATTTTCAGCGCGTCGGCGTCGCGACACGTCGCCTTAAAATATTGTGTGATTTTTTTAAAAACAGAAATAAACGTATAAAAATATTTTAGGTCTAATTTTTTTAGCCTTAAGCTCTTCTTAATAAATAAACAAAACGTAAATATTATCGCTCTCTTTACTGACTTTCATTACTGATATTTTTGAGGTATTTCAGTTTTTAATAGATTATCTTGCATGTACAAAGTGCTGGATTTACGTTCAAGCTAAATAAGCTGTAGTTTAGGCCGCAAAACCATGTAGGCCTCAAAATTGGTAGAATACCCGTAATGTTTTTCTGATTATAATTTTTTTTATTAAAATTTTATCACTGCTTATTTCTGGTATGTTGATCAATTGATCGGGATTATTAGATACGTGTCATCAGCGGATGGACAACCAGAGGAACTAAAGTAGTAATTCCTCTCCTTTCCTTTTCCTTTTTTTGTCCTTCCTGCGAATTCTATTTTTATACCATATCCCTACCTTTTTACTCCCTTCCTCACACACACACTCCTACTCTTTTATTATTTATTTTTTTATCTCTTAATGTTTTAATAGTTATCATAACATAAATGTAGAATTGTTTAATTGGATTTTTATTAATGTAACTATTTTTGTTAATGTAATGTAATATGTATTGTTGTTTTGTAACTATTTTTATAATATACTTTTTAAATATAAAGCTGCACAATTCCCGAACAAATAAAATAAAATAAAATAATAAACCACACGAGCGAAAATCTGGCAACAGTAGTATTGACTTACCTACATTGGAAATGAATTACACCGCAACGAATTTCCATTACTTTTTTTTTTATAAAATAATTAAATCACTAATAGGCCGCATTCGTCAGTTTAAAGCCTCTACTTCTCTATATTTGGTTGGTGATTGATTTAAATGTATTATGAAACATAAAACTTTGTTGCCTTTCGAAATTTATTATTTTTAATTGTTATGTATTTTGTATAGTTAAAACAAGATGATACACCTCCCTCCTCCCCCCACCCCCTTCCCCTCCACCCGCGAGACCATTGTTAAAAACATGATAGCCCACCCCTGCTCCTATCATTTCCATATCTTTCACTGTTTAACAAATATCAAGTATTTAAAAGTACATGTTTTCATGAAAAAAAGTTATTAGCAAAAATAAACAAAGTTTTTCTTAAAACTATGTATAAACTCTGTATCGATAAATATATATTTTTTTAATATTTCATGTGACAGTGATAATTCAAAAGGAAAACTCGAAAAATAACCTCTGTAAAATTTACCGTGTTTATTAAAAATTTACAGAGTGTAAATAAAGAAGGTGATAATATTTCGATTCGACCCTTCAGAAAACTTTATTTTACCTCAGAAAAAAAAGTTGTATTTTAACTAATTATTAATTAGCATTTGTTATGTATTAATAATTTTATTCCTTATATTCTTTTTTTCTCTTGTAGGAAATTCATTGCAGTTACGAGTAAGACGTAGCTACCATGGTACTTACTTAGTTTATTGTCATAGAACTCTGAATGGCTGACAATATTTCACATTCTTTACCCATTTGCCTTTTGACTTTGACGTTTGTAATGGGCTTTTTCGAACGTTTCAAACAGGATTGCCCTGTCTTGGTTTCTTCCGATGTTAGTTTCATATTTTGTTGCTGCGCTTCTACTGTTTTGATTTAAATCTCGTAAATACATCTTGTAAAAATGTGAGTACATTTTTAGTTACGTTACGATATTTTTATTCCGTGTCTTAAGTCTTATCATCTCGAGAATTGGCAAAGAAATAAGTGTCTATTATCGACATACTAATAATAGCTCAATGCCTCTTCTATCGTGTTGAATTATGTTGTCGTATTTATATTGTCGAAATCCTCGATTTAGAATGTAAATCTTGATTCTTGTTTTTAATTTTTTCAGGAATCATTAAGCTTGTAACGACACATAACCAAATACGTAGATTTAATTAGGAGGGGTGCAAGATTACTTTCTCCCGAAAAATGTGATAATATTTTATTGACCTTGTATTTATTATCTAGTCTTTTAGAATTATACAAACCTGTAACTATTATTATCAATTAGAAACATATTTTTATAAGGGTTCATATTTGCCATTACCGGGTAATGGTTAAAAATATATACAAAGTCGTATTATTTCCGCACAAAGTGTAGTCGCAGTAATTGATGCCTAATCAAGACTTACCAATTACGACAGATGATCAATCTTTGCCTTCGAACAATAATAATGATTATGAAATAGTAAATAAATATGCGGAGGTGAATACCAAAGTTACCGCTCGGAAGCGGTGGAAGATTTTAGCCAAAGCTCTGTTCGAGACTACCAAAGAAGACATTACCGATGTTTCCGTGAGAAGATTCACTTCGTTCGGAGTTTTCGGCCCGTCGTCCAAATGCGGCAACTTGATCCAGTACAGCACCGCGGACAACAAGTTCTCATTGTATATCAGACATTTGAATGGGAACTTCTCCGCTAAGGACCTCATCGGCTTCAACAACACGGGAAACATCTGCGTGTGGCCTTCGGAAGAAACACTGTCCGTGTACATCGCAGCTAACTTGCACTTGTTCGAGAACAAGAAGGTTCTGGAGTTGGGTGGCGGCATGTCGTGCATGGCCGGCCTCGTGGTGGCCAAGTACTGCCATTCTTCCTGCGTCCGCGTGACCGACGGCAACGCCAAGTCCATCGAGAACGTTCAGTTCATCATCGACCACAACATGCTGAGTGACAGAGTTCAATGCGTCATGTTGCAATGGCAGCATTTCAAGATGAATTGTCCCGATATAAACCCGCCGCAGTACGACGTGGTGCTGGTCGCCGACTGTTTGTTCTTCGACGAAGTGAGGGAAGATCTCATTAAGGCCATCCGGTTTCTGTTGGCCGACTCGGGAGTGGCGTACGTGATGGCTCCGCAGCGAGGACGCACTCTGGACTTGTTCATCAGCGCGTCCCAGAAGTACGGTTTCTCTTGCGTTAAGAGTGAGAAGTACAATACGGCTATTTGGGAGCGCCACCTCAAGCTGCTGGACTCGGACGCGAACTACGATCCCAGTCTGCACTATCCCATATTGCTGAAACTGACCAAAGTCAATTGTTCACCACAAATGCCTTTGAATTGTTGAAATTCTGGCAGTATTTAGTGTTTCTTCAATTATTTATGTATTTATATACAATTAGCCAAATTAAATGACTCGAAGAGTTTATTTCCAAATGTAAAATAGCGTCGAGATATCCAAATTTTAACACCGTTTTTCTATCTAAAACACATTTAGAAATATAATTGTTATATATTGTTTACGGGTAAGTAGAATAATCCCTTTCAAAATATTTATCCTTATTATCCACATTTGGCTAGAAAACTATTTTTCTTTATAAATATTAAATCCTTAGAAGTAATAGGCTGAATATGATCAAATTTAACATTAATCATCTAATTGGACCACTAGAATTAAATATCAATAGATTTTTACTCAATTAGAAAGAATGAAAAGGATAGGTATCCACGATCTCCCGCGTTATTAGTGCCATATAAAGACTGAAATAGGATAGGCAATTTTTAAATTGTTACTAAGGTTTGAGGATAGAATACGGAGAATGGAGCACCTCGACTATTACCAGTTGTTACATACTGTTATAACTTTTCAGCTCAACTGAAGGATCAAATCGTAAAACATATTTTTATAGCATCATTTTATATATAATCTCATAAGGATTGCATATATTAGGAGATGTCACATTTATTTAGATAAACGAAACATAGCTAGATTACAAATCCCTCAATGTTAATTTGAAGCCATCTAAATATTTATATATATATTGAGATTTTAATTTCAATATGAACTCAAATGTACCTATCATGTGTGATATTACTAGATCGTACGAGTGCCAATTTCATTTACTCGCTTATTAATAATTTGTTAACCACTATTAGTTAGGTACTTATGTCTACTACAAATTCCAATTGTCACGTAGTTCACTATTATTCTAATTCACTATTCGAGTAGATTCCAGTCAAACTGTATGATAAGAAATATTCTCCTCTTGTAATTGAAGACATTCCTTCCGTTAGCGATCATTCTGTTGCTGTTTGTGGTAGCCATAACATTTACACAACAACTAGATATTTTACTAACAAAGCCATTCTCACTTGTAATAATACGATGACCTGTTAGTATTTATTGACCAATTTACTTACTTTGCTTACACTTAATTAGCTATAATTTATTGATTTCATTTATTTCAAAAATTAAATGCTCTCTAAAAAACATCATATAAATATGATTTCGCTATAACTAACTCTCCCATTGTTGCCAACGTAGTCTATGATAGTAATTTTATTATTGGCTAAACGTGTGTTTAGTTTGAAGTGTATACAACAGTATTATGTAGGTATTTGTCAATTCTCCGAAGTAACATTTAAATACTTAAATATTTATAGTAATTCCTAATAGCACAAATACAATAGGGTATGATATGTTCATTGTATCATTTACTTAAATTGTTAAATAAAATATTATTTAATCTTTAGTAAAATTTCTGAAAGGAACCATTTAGAAATATGGTACATAACATATATCACTTAAGATAACTTTTACATAACATATATATCATTTTTAGTTCATCAAATACTAAAATTATTTTTACTCTAGACCTGTCATTAACTACATATATTATATGCATACATATTTGTATGTATTGCCACCTTTACATGTCATACCCCTATGTGAATATCATTATGCATTATGATAAAATTTTGTCATCAACATGTTTCGGAAAGTTTGTGTGTTTTTCATATAAAATAAGTGAAATGTATGAAGAAAAAAAGATACCTAATATATCATCCTCCATAAAAAAAATTACCTTCTTCCTTTTAATTTTTTCAATGCCATTTGAATAAAAATAGTATAATGTGGACCCAAAGAACTCTTCAATATTGATTTTTTTAGTAAATATTCATATGTATTTTATTGCCTATAAAAATTCAATAGCTGGAATGCAACCGACGGTCAAAAAGGACTATGTGAAAAACACGGTAACTGTCTAGTACTGCCGATATGTATATATTAAAAAGAAGATTTGATTAGTTAGGAAAATATTAGGTACTTATAAAAATTGCCACGGTATAAAATTATATCAAAGTAGACATGTTAATAAATTAATGATACTGAAGTTTTTATCAATTCCTTATTTTTGTTGAACTTTTACTACTTTTGCAAATGCGATAGCTATGTATTTTATGTAAAATGCTTGAGTATTTTGCATAAGTACATTAAACATCATCTCTTAAATATTTGCCACAAATCCATATAAAATATAACATTCAATAGAGTAAATTGAGGAAAATAGTTTTAATTTAGCAAAATAAAACTTAAAAATAAAACATTAAAAATTCAAATATCCAGATTCAGTCACTGCTTTTGTTGATAGCAAAATACTAATTACTTTGGTAACATTGTTTAAATATAAAATTATTTTGCTAATTTCAAATATTTTGGTCCCTATAATTCCGAATTAACAAGCTTATACTGTATTTAACAAAAGTCCATGTGTGCCAAATTTCTTGTGTTCATTAATACCCTTGTATTAGTAATATGTAATAGTTCCCTTGGCCCAACTGAATATACAGTTTATGGGATCAACCGTAATTCATTGTGTAAACGCATATCTATTTAAATTAGATAATATTTGTACGCGAAATAAAAATGAACTTAAAAATGAATTTACGGAAATGGCGCAATATAGACTATCCAAATTTATTATTATTATCTAATCAGATTTTACTTAGAAGGGTTGTTACTTGATATATTATGTAGCGTAGTAAACAATAACTCAATGTGAATTTTCAATGAATTTTAGTTCATCCTCAATCCTTTTTCTGTGTCTTGTGACTTAACACTCCGATCCAATAGATATATATTGGTTTATCTTATCTTATCCAACCTTCGGGTTAAATACTTAATGGTTTTGTAGGTTAGGCTGTTTTGACTTGATATATGGCCAAAGTGTCTAATGTGACTACCAAAAACATAATTATTGGATGAACTGTGTGTTACTAATAAATTATACTAAATTATTCTATTGTATAATACATAGGTGATTGTATGAAGATTTTTTTTTTGTTGTTGCCAATTCTCAATGCAAATGACTAAAGTCTCACTATAAACATTATAATTTTCTTACATCCATTCTTTTTTATTACTTTTTTGAGTTTTCATCACCTGTTATGTCTGAAACATAATAAAAGCACACTATTAAAAAATGGATGTTGCTTTTGAAATAAAAAAATATATGTGTATTATTAATATTTGAAGTAATAAGTTCAGAATTCATAACTAGTAAATAATAAATCTTATAGAGATATGATAAAATTATCAGCTAATGGTATAAAGTTGCTAAATCCCTATTTTATGAAAGAGAGATTTGGAAATACTATACTTAAGTCAACATTTCATCTTTGGTGTTTTATCTATGGCACTTTCACTAACTTGCACACTATCAACTTATTGTAAAGCAGAATCTGATCTGTATTTTTCTTTGATAAATGGAAAATGTACCTAATATGTATGTAACATGTTTTTCTCTTTAAATGGATGTATAATAGTAGATAATTGTTTTCTCAAAGCTCATGTATGTACGTGTGTTTGTATGTATATATATATATATATATATATATATATATATATATATATATATATATATATATATATATATATATATATATATATATATATATATATATATATATATATATATATATATATATATATATATATATATATATATATATATATATATATATATAAATATATATATATATAAATATATATATATATATATATATATATATATATATATATATATATATATATATATATATATATATATATATATATATATATACATATATGTATACTCGACTGAGAAAATTTTACAATTTAAAAAATATATATCGGTGTTTATTATATTTTTAGTGAAAATTGATTTAAATACAGTTGAAAATAGTAAACTTATCAAAACAATTTTATTTATGCATAATAGCACATTATTATAATCTATTTCTCTTCCGCTTGCAATCTTTTTTATTATTGCAAAAGTCCAAAGTATTATTTTTTTTATACTTTAAAATGTTACAATATTTATTTATCAATTACTGTAATAAATATTAATAATGTAGGTATTATATAATCTCTGTTGTTACCTTTTTAAATTGTTAATACGTATTTGTTATTATGTAAGTATATATCGTTTTTCCCATTATGAAGTCAATTGAATATGACTTTTGTCATTCTTAATGTCCTGTATATTCAATTGTATGTGGTATTTATGTTGCCTTGAAAGTTATACTCAAATTATAATATTGTTGTTTACATTGGACATGGCTTTTTATAACCGTTCCTTTAAAATTTATATTACCGCAAACAAAATCTCAATTTCTTTTGTATATTGTGAAGTGACGGGTGATGAATCTTTTTTCTTATTAGTTAGTTGATAATGTGAGTATATTTTTATATGGTTGAATTAATGAAGATAGAAAGATTTGTTTCAATATTAATATTAACATTAATCTTTGTACCGTTTTACAGGGCGGACTATTGGAAATCTAACGAGAGAAAGTATTGCGACTTCTGTAAGTGTTGGATTGCTGAAAACAAAATTGTAAGTTTCAATAAAAAACCTTACTAATAAAATTATTAATATCAAATTTTTTTATCTTTAATGTTCTGCAAAACCAATAACTTTTAACCTTCCAGCGGGCGCATTGTGAAATGTCCCTTGAGCGGACGGCTGTCATAAATTTTATGTCGATAAGTTTTCTGTATGTTAATTGGGTTTTCTTCATATAAATATTATGAATTTGCTGTTTTGTAATAAAAAATGATAAATGTACTTGAAAAAAATGTATATACATATGTCTTTCACCATCATATAAATAAATTTTTTCCAATTAAAAATTCTTCTATTGTTTTCTCCTCTCTTCAGTTAGTCTGACATGTTTTCCTGTTAAAACACTTCTAAAATAAATAAAAAAAATACATTTAGCTATAAAGAAAATGATTTAAATTAAAAATAAATTGGAAAATTAATTTATTTCCATATAGAATAAATAATAAGAAGCGAATTTTTAAATTTACACTTAAAGGAAATTTCCTAATTTCAATGAAAAACAAAAGCTTTTTAGCACACTAGGTACATCTGTAGTTTAGAAAGACACTGACCCTCGAATAGCTCGTAGCTCGATGCTTGCAATTAAGTGGTAAGGGTGGAGGAAGCGATAAGTTGCATTTTCATAAATTTTATGACAACGCCCGCTGGAAGGTTAACTTAATTATGTTTTTTTTTAAGATTCTTGTATTCTACATTAGTTTTATTGCTCTTTTTACATTATTAATAATGTTTTACACGGGTCACCCTCAGCAATGCAGAACAAGACGGAGAAGAAGAATAATGTTTTATCAATTTATCCCTTCTTTCTCTTTTATTCCAGTCGGTATCATTACACGAAGGTGGAAAAAGACACAAAGAAAATGTTGCCAAGAAGATTTCAGAAATTAATAAAAAAAGCACAATTCTACACAAGTCACAAGTCAAAGTTGAAGAAGAAATGAGTAAAATGGAGAAAAATGCAATGGCTGCTTATTTGAAAGACATAGAGAATAATGCAGACTTGACTTCGCAGGTATTAAACAAAAACAAAATCCATGAAAATAATTGTACAATAACTCTTATTTAATTAATAATGATTTATCCGCAATAACGAGAATTCTTATTCCAGATAATAAATGAGAAATTAGCAGAAACCAATTCAACATTGATTCTCAAATCAAGTTCGGTTCCCGAACAAACATCCTCAGGAGCATCGACTACAAGTAAACATAAATCTAAGTGGCAACAAGGAAAAAAAGAAAATGGAACTATTTACTATTGGAATACAGAAACACACGGTTTGTAAAAAGTTTTTGTTTTTTTTACAGGAGCTTTAATTATTTCAACTCTAAGCTTTACATTTGTGGTATTGTTATATTCTTAAATAACATTTCCGAAATTATTTTTTTTACACCTTTATAGGTGATTTATTTTGTATTGTTTTATTAAATTATGGCCCGAAGGAATAACTATATTTGTATCTCAACCTGATACGCATAGTGTAATGTTATTTAATATGTTGAGTATTATTTTATTTTTAGAAACTTCGAGTGAGCCCCCCAAAGATGGATTTATGTCAATATCAGACTTAAATGTTCCAGCGAAAAAAAAGGGCAACTTTTCTGATAAAGATAGCAAAAAGTTTGTATTTTATTGTAGTCAATTATTTTTCATTGTTTATTAACTCTCAATTTTTAATCATATCGCTCACTCCTTTCAAGAACGTCATAAATCAAAAATCGTCAATTTTCAGTTGTATATGTTTTCGGAATGCCAAGAAAATGTACTATATCCCAGAAAAAGTGGCATATTTTTAACTTAATATTTACCCGCTATAGGGTAGAAAATGTTGTTTTTGCATTTTGAAGAAAAGGCGTTGTTTAATATTTTTTTTAAATGTACTAAATATTTTTCAAATGGAGAAAAAACCATCAGGTTTTACCTAAAAAGATCTGTTAAACAGTAAAAAGTTCAATAAGTGGCTTGATATTTATTTTTAATAAATTGTGTTTTATTTTTAAACTAAAAAAGTTCTCCTGAAAAATCAAGTTTTTTGATTTATGACGTTCTTGAAAGGAGTGAGCGATATATCACTTGGAAATAGAGCTGTCAAAATAATTATTAGGTTGCTGCTCGCTAAAAGGTGTATGCATAAATCATGTTATAATTTTTATGTTTTTTTAATATATTTTTATTCTCAAATAAAATTAAAAATATTTTTTTTTAAAATAATATGCATTGTAAATATAGATGTTCTGAACCTATAAATATTAATTTAAAGGTTTTTAAAACTATGTGATTGTCCGACTATATACATATTGTATTGTTAGAGAACTTAAGAGAATAAAAAAAATATTTAATAAATTGCAATCATTGTGTTTGTTTTCAGACATAAGAAACACAAAGAATTCAAACCCCATAAATCTGATAATACCGGCGCAGCGGGGATTATTCCAGATACATTTGTTTCTTTGGGACCACAACCTAGAGGAGATCCGTACGGAGCTTGGAAAACTGTTCAAGTTGTGTGAGTATCTCTAGAAAATATTTTTCCAGAAAACATACTAGATTTAGCTGAAATACACTCTAACGCACTTTTTGTTTCGCTTGTTTCAGATCTCCTGCTGATTTAGAACTGCCTCAGAGAGATTACGTAGCTCCAGTTATACCTGTTTTTACTTTTGCTCCAGAAAAAAAGTTTAAGGAAAAACAATTAACTTCACTAGATGATTCTGAATCTAGTGAAGTTGTGGAATTCAAGAAGCGAAAATTTAACAACACGGCAAAAAGAAACACGCGTCAAAGACTAGATGATGACTGAAAATTATTATTAACCCGATCACCGTGTGTGAAATCTGTTGTGAAATATTGTCCGCATGGCCAAATTCTGACATTTCTCTTTAGATTATTTTTTTAAGAGCCATTTTTTTAAATTACATCACATTTAATTTGATATGTAATTAATTTAAGACATCATATTTAATTTGATATGTAATTGCTTCAAATTAAATAATTTTATTATGGCTCTCTCGCTCTTGGGAAATCACTATGGTTTCGAGAAGTTTGAATACATATTGGGCACTGAACTGTGTGTTAGACAAGCTATGTGACATCAAAATCTTTCAGTGGGCATTATCAAAAGTGTCATTGGCTGTATGCCAACCGAGGTAATAGTTAACTGCAATGTGTTTTTATCAATAACAATATCTTTGAGCAATATCAATAAAAGCAATTATGACATTTATAAAGCTTCAATTTATTTATTCAAGTTCTGTGTTAGTTGAGGACCTACCTTTGTTGACCTGAATTCGTCTTTGTAAGCCGTCTTATTTCGAAGAGTTCGTCTTTGAGAGCTAAAAGAGCGTAATGTGTGTAAACAGTGCTGTCCCTAGTATGTATAAGCGAGGACAGGCACAATAACTTTTGCAAAGCTAGTGATAAAAAAAGTCCTTGCCTCTCATTTCCTTTCAAGATCCAAAATCAAAAGTAGGCCCAGTTTTTTAGGGTCCCATTGCTGACAGAATATTTAAATTAAGATTGAAAAAAAGCAATAACTGAACAAAATGTATTTTATTCTCATATATTTTCACACAAAATATACAGATTGATAAATAAAAATAAACACATAATATTGCATCTTATAAAATATATTGCATATTTATTTTATCACATTCTCTTTAAAAGGACAGATATAACAAATACCTACCAAAATCAGAAACAATTATTTCTTAAAAATAATACACTAGAATCTCTTTTTACACGGTTTTAAAATAACACGGTACATACTTTGTCCTTTGCATGTATTATACTTACTTATGTATGGTAAATTTACAATTGAACATGTGGCTGAGTTTTTTGCTGATGTGGTTCTCAATGAGAAAGAATTACCCAGAACTATTTTAGAGGAAAACACCACCCCCAAAAAAGCAACGATGACGAAGGAGGTTCAGTAACAGCATATTCAATCCTACAAGCTAGCAACTGGCAAACTTGGAAATCGTTTTATAACAAACAATCACAATATAGAAGGAGCATGGCTTGTTACCAAAAGTCTCGAGTCAAAAAGTCACAATGATAAAAAAAAATTGTTTAAATCCAGTAAACTTGACAATCTGAAGAAAAAAAATGTTACACGAGCTCTGCTTGTTTCTAGTAATGAATGTAATGTTGTACCGAAAGTGCATAAATGGGTTTGTCCTAATGTCTGATTTACTATTTTTTAGGATACAATAAACAATGAATTTTGTTTTTTGATATCCCGAATTGATTTCTATTTAAAGAAATCAATACATCATTACTTTTTTACGTGTCTGGAATATATTGATTATGTAAAAAGAGAGAACCAGTGTATTATGAAAGATAATTTATGTACATACTAATAATTGGAACAATTCTGATTGTGTAAAATATCTTTGTTACAAGAGCGACTCCTTTCTTTAAGGATAACATTTCTTATTGCTTTTAGAACACTCAATCTTATATTATATCATATAAGTAAACCAAAATATTAAAAACAGGCAAGAGTTCATTTGGCTCTATAAAAATTGATTTGATTTTGATTTAAAAACACTATATATATATATATATATATATATATATATATATATATATATATATATATATATATATATATATATATATATATATATATATATATATATATATATAATTATAGTTCTTTGACAGCAGCCACCGATCCCCTTATAAAAAGCAAGTGTAAATTTTATTTAGATTTTATTTAGTTAGACTGAAATCAAAATTTCTTCAATCTCTGAAATCAAAAGAAAGTTGATTCTATGATTATAATGCTCTATTACTTTTATTATAACGCCCCAGTCTGCATGTAAAGTGACTGTTGCACGACAGATCGCGTCTTATTTGAGCACCCGATGGCAATTCCGTGTATCACAAAACAGGCAATAAAAAAAATACGCCTTTATTAACAGGACGTCTTGTTACAATTGCTATTAAAATTGCGGAATTTATTTCAGACCTGGAAAAAAGTTCCGGAGACACTTGGAATGCTCTTATAAGTGCTGCATCCCAAAAGTCCTTGATGGCAGAGAACATTCAATTTGATGAAATGCAAAACAATAGAAATTAAGAAAAATGTAACACTTAATGGTAATGAATAAGGGTGCATGTTGTATTGTGGTATTTGTTGAGATGCTAAAAGGAAACATAAAATATCCACCAAATCAGAAAACAGGTTATCAATGCCAAAATAATGTAGACATGATAACTTTGATTCCAAAGTAATAAATGCGGTCAACAAACCATTTCTAAATAACTAAAAATTGGTTAAAATTTAAACATGTACAAAACAACATCTTTTTACAAAACTATTTTTCTGCAAATATCTCGGGAGACTTCTTCGCTAGGGAATTTTAATTTTGTATATAATATAATGGCAAAAAGTATAAATAAACAACTAATATAACTTTCAGTTATTTTAATTTTATTATTATTGCTTTGATTTAGTTTTAAAGTTTGTATTTCATTCATATATTTTTATAAAAGATTTACATAAGTCATTACATTATGCATAGGAGATATGTAAAAAAAATTGCTTGAGCCAAAATATTAATTTGCGAAATTTCAATATAAATAGAAGTTTTATAGTATGGATTTTAGTTTTAAATAAAGAATACTATTCACAACAGAAACCATAGTTCAATTTAAATAAGGTATGAAAGTAGATAATAGTTTTTTTTTTTTATAAAAGACTAAGATTACATTTTAACTTTCACTAACATTTATAATATAACAGTTTATATGAATATTTAGAAAAGCTGTAACAACTTTATTTAGGTGTGCACGAATGGCGGAAAGTGCAATTATTTATTTTGGAAGAGTCAAAACATCAGACTAATGGAATTCCATATTAACATTAATGGAGAACGCACGTTATTATTATATTTCTTCAACAAAAATTATGTTATACATTACTGTAAAAATTACACCTCGACTAGAATAAAACACAGCACAACATAATAAGTTAAGCGATACACTTAACAAAATAATGTCATCGGGACAAGGAATACATACAATGAAAAAAAAATTATTGTAAAATTTGGAGTTTTTAGAGTTTAAATATAAAAAGAAATTAGAATAATCCTAGAGTGGAAAATGCATAAAATACACTCTAGAAGATATGATTACTTATTCACAGATAAAAATGGCACAGTTGAAAAAAACACATTCTTCTAACCCCTATTCGAAACCAAGTGCTTCACCGGGCACCGTATTAAATCCATCAGATACTAACTTGATCGGGATTGTATAAAGGCAGGGTACCGAATACAGATGACGAATGGGAAAGAGTTCAGGGCGAAGGAGATTACCGCTATATGGAAAGGAATGGAGGAGGAAAAGTAGGTGCTATATGAGAGGAAAGTAACAGCAATGGCTAGGACACTCGAAGCTTACCCGTAATTGTACTAGCTTGGGTAAAATATACACTCCTAGTAAAAACTAAGGATTTAGTGTAGCGGTTAGCGCGTTTGGCTACTGTGCTGGAGGTCCCAGGTTCTATTCTCAAGGGGATCAAAATAAACATGGAAGATTTTTCACCCTAATATTTATTCTACATCACCATGAACTGGTTCCTGAAGCTGATCTGACTGATCACCTTGCCTTTATGTAATCAACCATTAAGATAACAATATGACGCAGTGCCCTGTACACTATTGGGGATAAAGGTTAGAAGAAGGTAAAACACCCAGGATTTTACGTAATTCAAGTTAATTTAAATACACACCCAAAAAAACTAGCGTGAAATATCTGTGCAAGTATTATGGCAGAAATATGATAAACATCCAATGGCATTAAATTTTAATCCACTATTTAAAATGTGGATAAATTTTACGATGCAATATAATGATAAATCCACTTAAAGTAATAAATTGAAACATATACCTTTGAGACTGCGCTCAGTAATAAAAAGGAAACACTTATTAGGTCATGTCTGCGTAGTGTAAAATACTCTTCACAAATTTAAGCTTAACACACAAAATTCGAATAATCTTTATCCACAAAAAGTTTTTGTGAGTACAATATATTGTACAACAAGTAAAGTTATTACAGTGATAATTGTAAAAAAAAGTAGATTTATAACTCAGTCAATTTTTATTTATTTATTTAAGAGTCATCAAAATCAAACATTTTCGTGTTAAAATATCCGGATTTAAATAGTGGATTTATTTAGTGTTATTTAACTCCCAGTGAGATTTAAAAATAAATTGATGGTTTAATTTAAGATCCTAAAATACTGTAGTTTTGTTCAATGAGGAATGTCAACAAATCTTTAGAAATATAAATACAGACCTAATTAAAATAATCATTTGGAATTTTGAGCCATAAAAATTTACGTAAAAAATACATTAATAGAATTATTGACTTGGAATTAACAATTTGTTCTAATTGAACCCGAAAAATAATATCTGAAAATAAAATTTAATATAATAATATGTAGATTTTTTTATATTTAAGAAAAATATATATTACAGAGCTCATTTATCAGAAAAAAAAAAAGTATAAAAAATAAATCACATTGTTAAATATTCACTACGGGTCATTTCAATCAAAAGTAATTTTAAAATGTTTATAATGCCAGTATGTATCAATTACATAATGTAAATAGGAGCTTATAATAAACAAAAAAATTCCCCACATACATGCCTACATTAAATAGAAAACATTAAGTAATATTTATAGAGAGATAAAACTACGTAACAGTTTATATATATATATATATATATATATATATATATATATATATATATATATATATATATATATACACCCCAGGACAAAAAAATTTACGAGTCCTCAAAAAAAGTAAAATTGACACATAATGAATTATTCTTGATATTTAATTAGTTTTTTTTGTATTGTTTAACATATGTTATGACTACTCGTTACTTCAAGGTTAAAATGAAAGATCTTACTCATGAATTGTACTTAGAAATTGCCATTATATACCAGGTATCAGATTATCCGAACCTTAGAGACCCATAACGGTTCATTTATGGTCGAGTGTTTGTGATGGAGTAATAAAAGACATGTAATTTTTTAATTCATATTTAAGAAGAAGGTTCTAATCGCTTTATTTTAAATTAAGGTATTTTACATTTAAACATATTTATAACATTTAAAAATATTTAATACTTAGTGAATTCAGCTTTATTATTTATAACACGTAAAATTCTATTATTTAACGAAGCGTAAAGCGAATCTTAAATTTCTGATGTTATTTCTTCTTCCTAAACTTGAATCAAGTTTTTTTTTAATTCCTCAATGTTTTTTTTATTTTTTTTTCCCAACTTTTTTTTTCATAATCGCCCATAAATTTTCTATCGGGTTCAAATCAGGACTATTCCCGGGCCACGTCAACGATATTAAGCCAATTTTATCCTTGTATTCAATGATCTGTAAGAAAAACAATAAATTATTTATCAAATGGTCTACAAAGTGCATTAAAAAATAAATATTTGTACTCACAGTGCGGGCTCTATGGCACGGCGCCAAATCGTCCTGAAAAATCGGGTCCGCGGTATACTGCGTAATGTCCTTGATTGTTGGAATAAGATGGTTTTTCAACACTTTTTTGTACTGGATGGTATTCATCGTACCCTGTATAAAATTTAGATGTCCCAAACCGTACGCTGTCATGCACCCCCAAATCATGACGTAGGGTGAATGTTTAACGGTTCGAGTGACGCACGACGGATGGTATCTTTCCCCAAGTTTTCGTCGAACTATCTTTCTGCCGTCTGGACCAAAAAGGTTGAATTTTGATTCATCGGAGAAAATAACATTTTGCCAATCCTCCAAGGTCCAATTCTGGTGCTCCTTAGCCCAATCCAGTCTAGCCTTCTGCATTTTGTTCGTCAGTAATGGTTTCTTTGCGGGACTTCGTGCTTGGAAACCATGCTCCAACAGCCGCCTGGACACTGTTTTTACTAAAAATGTTGATTAGCTGGTAGACTGCACCTCTGCGTGTATTTTAAGTACCGTTAAAAATCGATCGCGCATAACATTTTTTTTTATTAAGCGATCATCTCGGGCAGATGTCGCGCGCCCCCATCCACTTCCTTTTTTCCGTTCTATGGATCCAGTTTCTTGGAATTTTTTAAATAAAAACCTCACTGCACCTTCTGAATACCCAAATCGACGAGATATTTTACAATTAGATATGTTTTGTTGCGACAGTGTGATTATTTTGGATTTTATCGCAATCGACATTTGCTTTGCACTTTCCATGATTGTTGTGTTATGTTCCCTCAAACGCGGGTAAAACAAAATTGTTGAGACATTTTAAAATGTAAATATTGTAGAAAGGTGACACAAAGTGTCTTTAATTTATTGAACAAAAGAAAGAGGTATCGATAAAGGATTTCTTAGAAAAAGAGTTCAGTAAAGTCAAGGCGTGCGGTAGCAAGTAAACTCGTAAATTTTTTTGTCCAGCGGTGTATATATATATATATATATATATATATATATATATATATATATATATATATATATATATATATATATATATATATATATATATATATATATATATATATATATATATATATATATATATATATATATATATATATATATATATATATATATAATGAACCAAAAAATACACTATGCAAGACTAAAAACAAATATAGTAAAACTCTGCTTAACACTGTTTCAGTATTACGTGGTAGTATTGGGATTCCACTAAATCGAATGCAGTATTGAATAATAATAATCCCGAAATGGTGCACAATTTGTCGCTTCGATTCTCGCATGTAATAAAACAATGTATTTATAGCATTACAGTACATGTTAAGTTGACCTTATTCAACGCCATTTTGTTAAGCACCGGAACTTATATCGTTTCTCCCGTGTTAAGCAGGGTCTTACTATATTTCTAGAAAGATGTTTTGATAGGATGATGGTAATGAATCTAATTACTTTTGTTATACATGTTGGCATACTTTGTTCGGACACCATAATGAGTAGATTCAGCATTATCTGAGACATAAATAGCAGGAAGGCAGGTGATAAATTTAGCCAGAATCACTGCTCAATATATGTGGAAATTTTACATTTCATATTTTACGAGAATTCTAGATAAAATACAAAAAGGTTTTATCTTTTTTTATGTATACATACATATTTGTTTGTGTAAATATGTATATCATAAGAACTCTATCTTTTTTATACATAATAATACAATATGTTATCTGTTTTTAGTCTTTACTTATACATTACACACTCTAATCCTACCGGACTCATCATTTTATGCAAACAATTTTTATATTGGTACACAAGAAAAAAGGAATAGTTAAAATAAATGTTTACTAAACACATATTTGTTTAACTGCTTAATGCTGTCGGGTGAATGTACACGTATGGGCGTTTGTCCACTACACGGGATTTAACCTTCCGGCATTCCAGTTTTGAAAAATGAAAACGACTACGACAGTTTAGCTTGATCGAATTTACGCGCAACGTGTTCACGCACCGATCAAGAGCTCTGATCCGAAGAAAGATGGACAAAAGCACAAGCCAATCCAAGCAAATCATCGTTTTAAAACGTAAACTGACGTGCCGAACGGTAAAATTACACGGAATTCCGGGTAGTGGACAAGCGACCTATGTATATTCTGAAATATTTATATAAAAAGAGTAAATTTCAATAAATGTCTTTAACTAATAGTAATTCTTTTGAAATAATTTATCACAATACATAATAAAAATGACCAATCATAATTTTCAGAAATAATTCCACAAAACTCATTGAATGGAATGAAAAATTACTGCTCTATAATATTTGGAAAACAAATATATTAATATAATTGATTACATAACATAAAGGAAGATTACTAATAACTACATATTTATTAATTTGATTTTAATAGCTCTTTTGTTCCAATCAAATTGATTTAATGAGGTGATACCGGTACAATTCTGCGTCATACTTTGCAATAACTATTACACATTTATTTTAGAATATGGTAGGTAAGTTGGACACAGTAATTATTTAGGATAATGGACATATCATAATAGTGTTCAACTACATTATATTATTAGTTTGCAGTGGGTACAGATCTGAATCAAGAGGAAATTGGCGAGATGGCAACACCACCCCATTTATTAAATACTTACTTTATACATTTAAATCAATTTAAAAAATTGCACCTATTCTCACAATAATCTTAAAACACAGTGAAACCTCTATATTTAACAGCCCCGAAGTTTAATATTCAAGAAGTAGCAACACTGTCATACTAGATCCAATATTTCAGTAAGCAAACATAATATATCAAGAGAAGGAAGGATCCCTAAGAGCCGATGTAATTATCAAAATTGAGAAAATTAAACGATTAGATAACAAATAATAAAAAGAGAAATATTTGTGTTTTTATTATTCACACAAATATTTCCTTTTCATGCTATTTCTGTGAGCCTAAGCGGCTCATTATTAGAATTAGGTATCAAATTGTGGTAGAGTGGGTTTTAAACGAGAAACTCTGACTTAAGAGTCTGCGACACTAACCACGGGACCACAACTCGACACAAGTTTCATGATAAATGAAATGTTCTGTTAAATCTCATATTATTGGTTTAAGCCTGTGGTAGCCTTGATATGCCTTTGATAGGGCGCAGTTTATCTCGATATTAAACGTTAAATTTGTACGAAAACACTTGACTAAAAAGATTAAACCGATAATTAAGTATAGAGGTTCCACTGTATTTGTATTCAAATTCACTTAAAATGTAAAGAATGATTTTTAAAAGATATATAAAAATAATGTCACTTAATATAGTTAATGATGAATACAACATAAAAGGTTTCACAAAAAATAAAAGCATTTGATAGTCAATTTAAATATTATTTGAAGCACTAACCTGACTTCTAGTGAACATGTATAGTTAACCCCTAATGAAGTCATATAAATTCAGATTCTGAAAATGAAATAAAATGTTCAAAGCGTGTGTAACTGAAAATATATTTATATATATATTTTACGTAAACTGTCCAAATCTAACAATTTCAGTCAAAAGGATTAATTATTACTGAATTCTAACAATCACACATTGTAAAAATTCACAAAAGACAATGTAAACATTCGCAATAGAAATGTCTTATTAACATGGCTTCATACAAATGCAGCAATCGAAATTGTTATATAATATACCATAGGAGTGGTAAATATAGAATTTTAACACTTTTCTTCATAGAAAATTTAGTTTTTTAATGTTTTATTATATAGATATTTTAATCAAAACATTTACATTGAAATAATTTATATACAGTTAGAATATAAGCGTAATATCATCGACAACTTTGTTTGGCAAGACCTACCGCCGACGACGTATGGAGGACTTCTGTCCCGGGAGACCGAAGAACCGGCGAGGGATGACCATGCGAGCGTTCCCCTGCGCCGGGCGACAGTTCCCGGGGAGCTGCAAGCCCGCCAAGTGCGCCGCATACCCCTCCGTGATCACCGTGGCCGCGTTCACCTGCTTCCTGCCCACCTTGCCCACGATGTAGATCTGCTTGGGCTGCAGCCCGATGCTGCTGTACACCCCGATGTCCTTCCCCGAGCCGTAGGCCGTGTGCACGATCACGCTGTGGTTCTGGATCAAGTTGCTCAAGTAGGCCGCCTTGTGGCCCAGCGGGTCGGTGGACAGTCCGTCCGCGAAGGACACCAGCCCGTGCGGGAAGTTGTGCTGGCCGAGCCACGAGACCACCTTCTGCTGCTGCATGTCGGGCCGGCCCGTGATGTAGATGATGAGGTAGCCTAGCTCTTGCCAGTGCCGCACCACGTCCACGGCGCCCGCGCGCACCTTGGGGTCTCGCCCCGTCACCGACATGCTCGCCGTGAACGACCCGTCGATGCTGAACACCACGCATTCCGTAAAAGGGGGAATGATCGCGAGATGCAAATCGCAACACGTATGATCGCCGCGCACCACAAGCTTGATAGGGTAAATCCCGCACCCTATTGATTTATCGTCGGGTAAAGTATAGCCGACTCTACCCGTTTTATCCGTCACTTCGGAAGCGAGCATTATCCACTCCCCCGCCGGGGGCTCCTTCATTATGTGAATATCCACCTTCTCCCCGGCCAACGTTATCATGTCCAATGGACCGTACATGAACCGAGCGGAAATATTGATGATAGTTCCTTCCTTGTTGATGACGTCGTTGGCTCTGTGATTAGCCGCTACATTTTTCAGCTTGACGGATGTTCTTTTCTTAATCCACTTTTCTCGAGGTTGACCCGGCTTGAAGGACGACATGTCTTTTTCGTCTACTCCTCCGAACGACGCTAAATCAAAGTGACCCACTTGCCTGAGAATGAAAGCGATCACATCCGAACTTTCCCAATAGCTAGCGTGAAATAAATGGGGAAGAGCGTGAGTAGGAAAATTGTTTAATCCATCCGGACAGTAGAGAGCGTAATCTAGCCGTTTAGTTCCCCACCACTTCTGTTGCAAAGCGTTTACAGTCATCAAAGGAATATTATCCACCAAACCGCTCACAGTACTCTGCATGGAAACTTCCGATAAACGTCGCAGAACCGGAGTCGGAGGAGTCTGAAGAGTATCCCCAAATATTTGGGGATGGCTCTGGATGAGTTCTAGTAGGTGACACGGTTGCCCATTTCCTAAGGGGAACTTTGCATATCGCGGAACATTTATAGGCGGTAGTATCGAAAATCTAGCCGACAATAATGGCTCCAACCGCGCAGCTACAGGGTCCGTCGGATGAAACAAATTATAAATTTGTTGTATAAGAGGCTTTACAATAGCGTTGCCTTTCTCTTCGGATATTTTTCTCGATGCTAAGATCAAAGAAAGTGGACTCCCGAACATGAAAAAATCAGTAACATCAAAATCGAGTTTAACCTGGTGCTCGCTAGTCGAAGAAGACCTTCGTCTCGGCGAGGGCGCCGAAAGATGCTGCTTCGATGATTGCTCTACGCCGATTTCATTGTAAACATTGATATCGGTTTCCAGAATGCTATTTTCACTTGCGTGTCTCGACTGATATTGTTGAGAGCGACACAAGGCATCATAACCCACAATGGATCCCATACAATCTCCGATAAAGTAGACATGACCGGTAAATCCTTTCCCTTCGTCGGACTTGAGGAACTCTTGATACACGGTGTTCGCTCCGTTGATTGTACGCGTAACGGCGTCGAAATAATCGGGCGAAGTTGTCGCCAAAATAGGAATGGCTCCGATAGGAATAAGGTCGTGCGTCACATACGGCATCTCCGCACTGGAGGGAGACACATCGAAGCTGTAAGGGCTGAGAGTGGAGAGGAGACCCAACGCTTCAGTGCAAATCGGAGGACACGAAATCAACTTGATGGCGATATGGCCTACCATGGTCGGGTAGTGCTGTCGCATCACAGATTCGAAGGCCCCTCTGAAGGTGGTAATGTCGGACTTCTTGGCCATCATGTCGGAGGTGGCATCCAGCACGCTGCCGGCATGCAACACCAGCAGCAGGACGGTGGTGGAGCAGTGATGGAGGTTGGCACTATCGGGACAAGCTGCGTCCACACTGTTGCCGCTCGTGAGAGTGTACAACCTTCTAGGACCCCTTTCCGAAGCTACTCTCTGTAAGAAGGAATGATTGAAAATACTATCTTCATTTGTTTTTTGAGGTTGAGTAGGAGAAGCGTCTAGCTCTACTTCGTCTAATGAATCCATAGAAGACCACTTTGCGATGGCAACTTCATTAGCTTCTTGACAGTCGAAAAACTCATCATCCGATTCAGTTTCAGCTTCCGATTCCCTCACAATACTCTCCATTCTCCAGTTAACCATTTGGGTTTCGATACTTTTGATAGAACCGCAAGAGGAAGAACGCACGCTCGGTTTTGTGGCCTGCCAAATTTTGTGTTCCGAAGTTGGTGAAAACTCCACCTTGTGGCTTCTTCCGCTCGGATCTGTGGCATATTTAGCCGAATTTTCTGAGGATTTCTTCAGCATTACGGGACTAGAGATCTCTTCCGGCTTCTCCATACTACTCATTGTGGCCGCCAGAGTTTTAGCAGAATCCTCTTGCGAGATGTTTGAATTCTCCCCGACATCCGATTCAGAGTCGTTTCCCATTTTTCGTTGCAGAGCCAACTGCGTCTGCTTTTCTATTTCTCTAATGTCGTCCATAGTGAGCCCGCACCACTCGTCTTGCCAGGCCCACGCCTGCCGATGGGCGCGCAGCATCGTTTTTCTGAGAGCGACATCATGGATGAACTTTTCTAGTTTGGTTTGCATTCCCCAATAGCGGAATTCGACTCTACAGAGTTTGTAAGCGCACATAAGGGACTTGCCATCGGGGAGGGGCTGGGTTTTTCCTTGGACCTCTCGCCAGTAATCGTCCAGCCAAGTGTCAGTCAGAGGACCCCTTTTATACTTCTCCGACACGTACAGTTTGGGATCTTCTTCTTTTAAATAATCGGCGCCATAAACTTGATCTCTGACCACATCGATAACGTCCACTATTCGATTCCTCAAGTCGCTTCCCGAAAGTTTGAATACGTTTTCCTGATAGCCATTGTCTCCAAAATAATAAGTTTCAATCTCCAAGGAAAACTTCTCAACAAAGGGACAAGTGTACCTGGTTTTAGTGTAGGGATAAGCATTCCACGCTTCTTCTTCCACTGTGAGCGCGGATTTGGGAAGCAGGCCCTTGAACCAACCGGGCAGATGGCTGCCGACGTGGTATATCTTCCTGGTGTACTGGCCGACTCCTCCGGGGCCATCTTCGTAAGGTTCGTTCACTATTATTTCTACACCGCTTCCTTCGCCGGAACTTTCATTGCGACTTTTCTTGGCGATCATATACAGCTGGGCTATTCTATATTCTTCTACGGTTAGCGGGAGAGGAATACGATATTCTTTAATCAACATTTTGTCCGGATTCAATACACATCACATAAGTTAATTTTACTACCTTAAGATTATCATTAAAAATATCTTAATTTAACTTTGTTGACAAACATGAAACACCTGAAACAAAACAAAAACTATTATTAAGACAAAACTCCATCAAAATTCACTTATCAGAATCTAATATAATTAAGTGGAATAAAACTACGGAAACTCTTTATGTAGAATCATGCACTCGTTGAATTTGACGTCAAAGTAATAAACTACCTTCAAATAATAATTATGTAAATACAGGGATATTTATATCGAAGTCGCGCTCGATATAATTCAAATATGTTGTCAAAATAAGCGCAATTTAGTGTTTAACTCACGTTGTTTAAAGCACGTCGCGATTTAAAAGGTTTGAGAGAAAACCTCAACAACATTAAAACGTCGCCAGAGAACCTAGCCCGCTCAAGGCACAGGGCTGCTCCACCCGCTGCAGCTCGAGGCACTCAAGGCGCTCGCCCGAGCTACAAGTTGAACTTTGACATTTAAAAGGCTTCAGATTTTCACTGTCATACATTTACCTTGCCTTGACCGATTATCCGCGACGCCAGTTATTCGTTAATTTCAATGACAATTTTACGGCAAGCTTAACGATTATATATGTACATTTGTTTACATATACAATAGAAGCTGGTCATAATGCACCTTTTATAACGCGTATTCGGATATACCGCGGGATTTTTTTGCCATTTTTGTTTTAATACTCTAGCGTTTTTGAAAAGTTGGGTATATTGAAAGATGTTGCATATAAAGTAAGTCTTGCTTGGGAGTTTATTACCAGAGATACTTTCCGTAATTGCTGGGGGAAAAAGGCGCTTTTCTAAGATATGCTGATGGAGAAAAAGTGCTTACTATAATTAATGAATATGAAAACAACGCACAGAGTGAGCTATATGCTGATTTACAGGCAGTAAGAGATTTACTCCACAAGCCGTAAATTACTTAAAATATAATTAACCATTATTTTCATATCGACAAAGATGAAATAAACTTTCACATGTTAACAGATGAGGATTTAGTCGAAAATGTAAACAAAGAAACTAATTTAGAGGAAGTCGACGAGGACGTGTAATATAATAATTTAGAATGTTTTTATTTTGTATGGATCTTAAACAATAATTACAACTGCGTTATTTGTAAATCTAAACTTAACTGTTATTCCACTTTATAATTAAAAACAACAATCTCATATTTGGATATCGACAGAAAAATCTCTAGAATTAAGAGTGTAGTTTTCTTTTATAGTTTACGTACGTGATAATATTTTATGATCTTCAAACAAGTTCACGAAAACAGTTTATTTTTTATGTATGGCGTCATAAAATATGAAATGCCTATTTTTTTCAATTCTTGTCTCCGATGAATGGTATTTTTCAAACGGATAATCGAATCCATTTGACTTGAACATGCATCATTAACACCAATTTAAAAACTTGGACATTCATAAAAAATACTGGTGGGGATGAAATCAATAACCTGTAATGTTGCTATATTTGAAATATCATTTAACACGAAATAATGTTTCAGAACTATGGCAATATTTTTATATACGAGGGGATATGGAATGGATTATGCACCACGATAAAGTAATAATTTATTGAGATTTGGTCTCAAAAAATCAACCATATTTGAAAATGTTAATGAGTGTCAATCGTTACCAATTATTATTTGTTTTTTTTCCTTTACAGTTTTATGGTCGAAGGAACATAATTATAATGGAGCTACCACCAAAAAATCAATGAAGAAATGGATCGTATTATGCTTCTCAGGTAGTAAAATAAATATATGTATGTATTTTTAATTTTATATTCACTGGATTCGATATTTGTTTTTTTTTCATGATAAAAAAATACAATAGTCGTAGGTATATTCGATATTCGTCAGTTACATCGTGCACGAGCCGAATTTTTCTTTAAAATAATTGTTGAAGCGGGAACAATATGAAGTAATTTTCACTCATTGAAGAAAGACCAAGTACGGGCTTCATACTAACCTACAGCCAAAATTTAAGAAAGGCTATTTAAGTGAAACAAAATGTTCTTGAACCACTAGAATTTCACTAGAGACATCTATTGGTGAGATGACAATTATAAGCTAAAAATTAATAATATTTTCTAGCGTTTCTCATGCTTATGATTATAGTCCAGAATTCGGACCTCACATACTAATATAAGAGTTTCTGCTCAATAAAAAGCTTTTTTTCATCTCACGAATAGATGTCTCTAAGTTCTAGCGATTCCTGAACAAGGTTTCTAAATTGGTTCATAAATTTATAGAACTTCCAAGAGTTTGAGTAGTGCGGTTGTCAATAATGGGTAGAATTGGTGAATGTTACACGTGTGCAAAGTGATCACTTAAACCAGCCTAAGACGGTCGTCAGCCCCGTAAATACCCAGACTTTCATATTCTTCTTATTTACTTACCACTTATCTATTTTCAGCCAGCCGGTTTAGAAACGTAACTGTCTCGTTTGAACAACAAAGAAACAAAAAGATGAGAAAGTCCTGACGAAAAAACGGATATAATAATAACTCAGTAACAAACTATTTGTAGAAATGTCAAAACTACAAATCAAATGATTTATTTATTCATAATATTATTATGAGCAATCTATTATTTAATGGACTCGTACAAAATCGCGGCAGTTTACATTATTTGTGATCGGTATGCGGTGACCTATATGTATAGTATATAATCTTTTCCTATATATATAGTAAATTCCGCAGGCTGCAGGGAGTTATGATCACCAGCAATGCAATAGTGAACGAGTCAAGCCATGTGTACTTACTGAACGTTGTTAATTTGTAATGAAAGTTTGTCTCTTTGTCTGTTATCTGTCACCAAATGTCACTGTCAGTTCACAAGTTTGGATGGTGCTCCGGCGTTTATCCGTCATTACCTAGTTGTGTAATTAACTCAGTTTTTAGAAAATAATCAGTACCATACTTTTTATAGTAGTTGTATTTATATAACGGGTCATTAACATAATATATTGATTATATTATGATAAAAATAAATAGTAAATAAAAATGAATTTATCACATTCCCGTATTTTGTTAAGGAGTCGTTTGTTAAATACATGTTCCAAACATTTGGCTTATTATTCATCAGAAAAAAGGTATGATGGTTCAAATTATGTCGTAAAAAAAAAAAAAAAAATAGATAAAAGTCACTCCACTCCTTTGCAAGTGATTTTAGCTGTTACAAACAACAACAAAAAACACAGTTAAAGTTAAATATATGAGAGAAATAATATTATTTTAAATACAGTTGAACTTCCATATAACTAACTTCTATTTAGCGAAGATCTCCTTGTGGCGAATATTTTTTAATAAATTTATGAATTTCAGAACTATAAAGGTAAACCATTCGCACACGTCTTGACCGTCAGTATTCAGTTTTGCTGTGTTATACCGACCTTGTAATGTGGAAGTGCGGCTATACTATAAATGTCTATATTAATCGTGGACCATAATAACTTTATAAAGTAAAATATCTTAATAGGTATACTTATATACGTAAATATCAAATACTAGTGTGTACTAACAATCAATTGAATAACAACGTATAAAAAAATCTGACTTCAAATCTGAAATAACATGTTTCATCAGTATTGTGACATCAACAGACTGGATATATGAAAGTTCAAAATTGAATGATGGTTTCACTTGAAACCATCATTCAATTTTGAACTTTCATATATCCAGTCTGTTGATGTCACAATACTGATGAAACATGTTATTTCAGATTTGAAGTCAGATTTTTTTATACGTTGTTATTCAATTGATTGTTAGTACACACTAGTATTTGATATTTACGTATGCATTTCTAGCATTATAGATCAGTACGAAGAGATTATTAATCAGAAACAATATTTTATAGCCATAGGTATGATGTGGCCGTAGTCGGAGGCGGGATTGTCGGCGTCGCATCAGCCAGAGAACTGCTGTTACGCCATCCCAACCTCAAAGTGGCCGTGATAGAGAAGGAGAGTCGCTTGGCCCCTCACCAGAGTGGCCACAACAGCGGAGTTATACATGCCGGCATCTACTACAAACCGGGTTCCCTCAAGGCCAAGCTATGTGTCGAGGGAATGAAACTGGCTTACGAGTACCTGGATTCAAAACGCATCCCGTACAAGAAGTGCGGCAAGCTCATCGTCGCCGTAGACGAGTCGGAAATTCCGGCTCTTGTCGAGTTACACAATCGCGGCATCGCCAACGGTGTGCCCGATTTGAAAATGATCGACGGGGATGCCATACATCATTTCGAGCCTCACTGCGAAGGTGTCCAAGCGTTGTGGTCTCCGCATACGGGCATCGTAGACTGGGCGGAAGTCACTAACGAGTATGGCAAGGATTTCCAAAGTGCCGGTGGGAGAATTCACCTAAACTTCGAAGTGAGTAGTTTTGAGGAAGCCTCCCGAGACGTCGAGTACCCGATAGTCATACACGATAAAGAAGGTTCCAGAGTCCAAACCAAATATGTACTGGCTTGCTGCGGGTTACAATCGGACCTTGTCGCCACCATGTCAGGGTGTTCACCGAATCCAAAGGTAATACCATTCCGAGGAGAGTATTTGGTGCTCAACCCTGCGAGGAACTACCTAGTGAAGGGAAACATATATCCCGTACCGGATCCCAGATTCCCCTTCCTAGGAGTGCACTTTACGCCCCGCATGGATGGTTCCGTTTTACTCGGACCTAATGCGGTGTTGGCTTTACGTAGAGAGGGATACAGGTAAGCGATATTGTTTATACTTCAGTAACTGGTTATTTTCACTCGGAAGCAATATCAGATTTAACATACTCTACATGTAAGAGGATTTAAGATTCTCATCACTCACTTCATTTTAAATCATTTGTAATGTTTCATTTTGTTTCCCCTGTACATATATTAGCCAATCGCATGTGCCGTTTGTTTTATAGGCTGCAAAGTTCAGAATAGGGAATTTGGGAAATCATTATTTTCTAAAAAATTAATGACATCACAAATTGTTTTTTGTTTATGCCATTTAAATATATAATTTATTATATTATATTTTCAAATATTTCACTGAGAATAGGTAACATTGGAGTTCAGAAAATTTTAGAAATGCCATAATTAACAAGCCTGTGTGAGATGTTTTACAAACAAATGATGTATGTATTTCAAAATGTATTTTTTTCCATCTGTATTTATATATGTTAGAAGATTTTTTTAAATATGTACATAATACAAATAACATATTTTTTCAGCTGGGGAGACATAAAATTGAGTGAGTTGGCGCAGATCATCACGTATCCTGGGTTTAGGAAAATGGCCATGAAGTACGCTGGATTTGGAATGAAGGAAATGATGAGGTCATTTTTGATTCCACTACAAGTTAGGCAGTTACAGAGATACATACCTGAATTGACGGAAATTGATGTAATGCCGGGGCCAAGTGGTGTCAGAGCGCAGGCAATGGGAGTGGATGGTAATTATATATTTTATAAACTATACATTCAAATGTTAAATATAATAATGTTACCTCCTCAGTGTAACACCTGTAGTTAGCACATTTGACTAACACTCACGAGATCCCTGGTTTGATGGGTTATCATCTTAATATGTATAGTGCTATTTTCACTATAATCATTTATAACTTCATAGGCAACATCTGTGTCTAAATATTTTATTCAAAATGCTGGCTTTTATGTCAAGATTTTTGTTTATACAACAACATAGATAGAGAAGTTCTCGTAAAACAACAATTAATAAGTTATTAGCTCTGTACAGCTATTCGTCAACTTACGACCGCGATTGGTACTGGCAAATAAGTCAATCTTGTAATAATTTCTTTACTTATACAATTATTTACGCCGCATGATGGTATTATTATATAATAGAAATTAAACAGCGTATCACTGTATGGTAAAGAAATCAGAAAAATAAAAAAGACATTTGGAGAAATGCACCCAAACATAGTAATACAATACGTACTATATAGTGGTGGTGCTAGGTGTTAGTTTGTCGACCAAATGCGACACTAGCGCCATCTTTAAGTCAAGCAGACAACTGACCGCGGATGTGGTCGTAAAGTCTAACAGTCGTAAGTCTCATTGGTCGTAAGTCGACAAATAGTTGTAAATACTTAGACGTCCATACTCTCATCTCAATAAATTTCTTCATCGATGTTGAAATATCAACAAAAAAATCTCGTTGCTTTATTGTAACCCTACATACATATGGAACACAATAAAGAATATTTATTAAATCAATAATTTACGCTTGACTACGGTCAAATTGTAGAGCTTTGTTCTCTTCTGTCCAGAAATCACAGAGACGCTTTACGGATTAAGCCAACAATATAGGTTTAAAAAATCTCTTATTGTTGAAATAACAATTATTTGAAAATTCTTGAATGTTTTTTTGCTGATACTTTGTGGCACATTTTATAAATTTTATAAAATACAACTCCAACTTTGTTTTTGACCACTTTCATTTTTTCCAACCAGTTTAGACAAGCACCTTGTCATCTTCAAGGTTAGATATGTACATATGAATCCCTAAAGATGACTAGGTTGGAAAAAAATGCCGAAAATAAAAGTGATTAAACACAAAGTTACAGTTTTATTTTATTAATATCATTTTAAAAACCTTAAAGTTCGACGGAACATAGAGCATTTTAACAATAATCAGTTGAATCATTAAATAAATAAATAAATGCGTCTGGATAACAGAGCACTCTGTAGTTTTTACTTATCAGGTTGTTGCTCTACAGATAAATTTTATCTAGGTAAAAATAAAATATATATGATTAGCTTCATGTACACAAAGATAGTCCGGCAGCTCAAATCTTTCTAGAACGATTTTAAAGTTGGATTGCTAAAGTCATCAATTGGTAACAAAAATAAAAGGCAGCGCTTGAAAATATTATATTTTAATAACTTTAAATTATGCATTAAATGACTTTTTCATCCATCGGCACCTCTTTCATTTAATATTTTATTTAAAATCTTGAAAAATAATATACTCTTATCTATCTACTGAACTACGTCTTTCATTTTCTTCATCAATCAGCTCAATACTCAAGATTTCCAATTCTGTAAATAATACAAAATGTCAACAAAATATTTTTTTGTGAATATTTATTTTTCATAATTAATATGTAAATATTTATGTATTAATCATAAAAATAAACATTAAATAAAATTTCATTTTAAATTGTCATAAATTCTTTTATATTTTCATATTGCCTGTTTAGAGTGCAAAAATGAAAAACTTCCTAAGATTCTTTAGAGAATTTTATAGTTAGGAGTTTTGCACTTTAAGCCACTATTCAAACAAACAAAGAAAACATCAAAAGCGTGAAGTACGATGGACATGCCGTAATAACTCAAAATAATATTTCAGAATCAATATGTCAAATTCAACAGAAGATTTTGCAAAACCAATGACAATAATATTTTTTAAATTGAAGGTGATAGTTTAATAAAATATTTTTTATACGTATTACAACACGAATATACTAAAAACCTAACATAATTTAACAACACATACACATATAACAAAATTGAGGAAAAATATGAAAACTTTCACAACCAAACCATACACATTTCCCTTTACGTTTTTTTATAATTAACTATATTTCGAGTACCTTTAATTTACAACACCTTACATTACATTTTTTTATTGTAAGTACTTACACTTACTTATTTATAATACTAAATTCTGTAACATACTTACAATTGCATGATAAAAGAAAGAAAATTGGTCAGATATTTCACTGACACAAATGCGCCAGTTGATATAATATAAGTACATACATAACGTTCAGGGTCAAATTAATTGACACAGCTACCCACTTGCCTAGTATGTATTTACTATAATAGACAAACATTATTCAATTAGAGGACTTTCTGGGAGAGTTTAGAAATATTATATCCAGCTGATTCACAATGCATGTATAATATTATAATACTATTTCAATTCAAAATTAAATTGTTTAAATGGTTTCTGGTACAATACTAAAAAAGTTTAGGCTTTTTTATGCAATTAAGAGTAAATATAAAACACTGAACTCTATGAATTTATTATTTATTAAACCCTCATCCGCACCCGATGGTGCATAGGGCACTGCATCATATAAACACAGTGTTATTTTGATTGTTTACACACGAAGGAAAAGTGATCAGCCCTCCACTTCAGGCACCAGTCCAGGGTAATATTTAATAAATATTAGAGTGAAAAATTACTTATATTCATTTGACCTCCCCTGGGAATCGAACCCGGGACCTTCAGCACGGTAGCCGAGCGTACTGACCATTACACTACGGAGGCGGACAATGAATTTTGAATTTAGATGAGAGAATGATGCATCAGCTGTATATGTACAACTTTGTGCAGTGTTTGAGATGCCGTACAGCATAAGTGTTTGTACCTGCCAAAGATAATTGAACATTTTTTTGATTATTGACATAATACCCAAGAATATATATCTGCATATGCACCAGACTCTCAACAATCTTTCTGATTATTTCAATGATACAGAAAAAAAAATTGTTTTACTCTATTCGGACAGTAACAATGTATATTTGTTTTCAAGTAACCGCACATAATGCAATCTAGCGTTCTGGTATAAACATAGTGTCCGAATGTAGTGGTAAGGTTGTGCTGGAGGTCCCATGTTCAACTCCCTGGGATCCCTCATATTTATTTAATATCACCCTGGAATGGTACAAGAAGCGCAGGGCTAGTCACCTTGCCTTCATGAAATTAATGATTAAGATAACACTGTAACACAATGCGGTGCCCTATTTACCATTGGGTGCAGATATGGTTTAAAAGAAAATAAAGAGTGTACTGTACGATGAAAATATAAAATAAAAAAAGCTTTGCAGACAGCCTAGCAAATATGTCGTTAGTGATTTTGTAATTTTTTTTTTATAAAAAAGAGAAGTATGGGTGTTTGTGTATTATTTACAAAAATACTTCAATTTCATACTATTTCTGTGAGCCTAAGCGGCTCATTGTCAGAAATAGGTATCAAATTGTGGTAGATTGGGTTTGAACCGATAAACTCTGACTCAAGAGTCCTTGACACTAACCACGGGACCACAAGCCGACACATGATGAAGGAAATATTTTTTGTTTCTAGGTTCTCTGATTGAAGACTTTGTGTTTGATACTGCGACTGATAAAGGTGCTGTTGGGAGTAGAATTTTACATTGTCGTAACGCGCCGTCGCCCGGCGCTACTTCTTCTCTCGCAATAGCCAAAATGATTACGGATAAAATGGAGAAAGAGTTTAAATTGTAAACTCGAATTGTAAGAAGATGATGTTTTTTTTAAATAATAATATACTGTTAAGTATTCAAAAAAACTGAATGTAATAGTTTATACCAATGTTATGTATTCATTTATCATTGTTGATTTTTTATAGTATATGTATCTGTGATCAAATCATGTAGCTATTTTATATTTTAGTTTGATTATGTATATATCTATTTAATTTGACAAAATATAATCACCATTTTACAAATTTATCTGTAGAATAATTTTTGATGGAAATGACAGGATGTCATGCAGTTTTATAAATCTTTGATTTGTCAAAATCGGTTTCGTATTGTATATATCAAAAATGTGACTCCGGAATTGTCCATATAAATTTTTCAAAGTGTACATCCTGTAATGTCTTCTGTGTATCTATGGTGAACAGCATGTCAACTCATTATGTAATAGTTTTCATCGTGGATATATAGTAGATGTTACAATATCCCATAAATTTTGCTAGGTTAATTTACTATTTAGAGCAATGTCCCCTTTCATGCAATTATTTATTGTTATGACGAGTCTGACAATAATGCAGTATTAAACTAAGAGAATATTTCTATCTTATCAGTATTAATTAATACCTAAATAAAAAAGATTTTGTCTGCCCCCATAGTATAGTTGTTGGCGTGTTTAGCTACCATGCTGTAAGTCCCGGGTTCCCAGTGGGGTTAAAATAAATATATGTGATTTCTCACTCTAATACTTATTTAATACATATTTCCCCGGACTCGTATCTGAAGTGCAGGACTGATCACCTTGCCTGCATATAATTAATGATCAAATCAACATTGTGTTGATCTGATACAGTGCCCTATACACCTTTACAGGATTAAAAAATAGTATTAAATTTTATAGAATTTTCATTAGTATTTTTTAACGTATTTCATTTTAATAGCCAAAGATATGAATGTACAAAAATCTTTATCCTTTTACTGAAAGACTTATATTTATATGTTTATTTTTTTAAAGTATTTATAACTACTTTAAATCAAGATTGATTCTTCCTATGGTCATTACTGCAGTCACCAGAAGCAACAGTGTATAGTCATACAATATAATCTACTATGTTGTCCTTTAGTATACAATAAGAAAATATTGATTGAACACTTGAGTTTTACCTTTACGAGAAATAAGGTTTAAAATAAATTAATCCTCTTAGACTTTTAATTAACTTTTTAAAGTGACAAAAGAGATTCTTACATTTTCAATAAATCTATATATTGCGATTACAAGCAATTAGAAGTATCGAAGGTCTTGTGAGCTGTGAGATGTACAAATTAATACATTTTAAAGTTAGATTTTCATAAGTATATTTACAGCACAAACTAAAATAACTTGATAATCTAACGATTGGGAGAGAGTATTTAGTTCTTACGTGAATAAAGTTTATTTGTTAATTTACTCATTAACAGCAAATATTTATACAGAAACACTGTAGAAAATTAAACATCTACTTCAATATTTTTGCTTTTTAATAATATGTCCCATTTACCTCCTTAGTGTAGTAGTTGTTAGCACATTTGACTAACATCTATGAGTCAACCATGATGTCTTATTGAAGAGGCTGTATGAGATCGGTTTCTCGGATGGTATGCTAAAATTAATGGCGAGCTACCTTCAAAACAGAAACCAATACGTCTCCTACGGTCTATTTGCGTCAGAGTCCTTCAATACTTTCTCGGGTGTCCCGCAAGGTTCTAACCTGGGTCCATTATTGTTTTCTATTTTCATTAATAATATCAAGAATGTAATTTTAAACTCACGGTTTTTGTTATTTGCGGATGACCTAAAGCTTTTCTTAAAGGTGACAACTTTTGACGATTTTCGTCTTCTCCAAGCAGATATATCAAATATATGTGAATGGGGAAGACGAAACAAATTAATGTTTAATGTTTCCAAGTGTTCGATCACGTCTTTCACTAGGGCCCAAAAAACATTATTTTATCGCTACAAAATGAACGACCAAAATCTGATGCGAGCATCGAATGTTAGGGATCTGGGCGTTAGATTTGTGAGCACCCTGACATTTCACGATCATATAGAGGCAGTCAGTAGTAATGCATTGAAAATGCTAGGATTTGTTCTGCGTACTGCCAGGGTTTTCGAAAATACCCGCGTGCTGAGAACTCTTTATAACTCCTTGGTGCGAAGTAGACTCGAGAGTGGCTCGATGATCTGGGGGCCACACGAGCTTAAGTACTCTCTTATGGTAGAGAAAGTCCAAAAGAAGTTTTTGAGGTATCTCTACATGAGAGAGTACGGCTATTATCCTTGGCTCTACCCGACCCAGTTTCTCCAGGGTATGCTTGGCTACAATAGTTTAGAGACTAGAAGGAATGCGTATTTGATTACGCATTTTTATCGATTGTTGCGCGGTATGATCGATAATCCTGAAATTATCCAGAGCATTGGTCTGTATGTTCCCGATAGTTACCTAAGACAGCGTCGGCATAGATTGTTTCAGATTCCTATACACAGGACCAACCTGCCGATGGTTATGCCTGTAGGAAGAGCTACCGCTATGTTGAACAGTATCACATTGGATATTGATCTGTTCCATGTGTCCGAAGGAGTTTTCCGAAGCGAGATTCTTCTACACATTTAACAAGAGTCTTCTTGTGTAATTTTTAATTTGTTTTTTTTAATGTATACGCCTTAAATGTTTGTTTGTAATGTATATATTAATTATTGAATAAATTGAATTGAAGGCTTAAAATTGAAGGAGATCCCTGGTTCAATTCCCATATGGGTGTCAACTAAATAATATGTAAAGTGTATTTTTACTATAATACTTTTCATTATTTTGGGTGCGATTAATTTTTTTTTGCAAATGCTGAATTTAAACCCCATATAAGTTAGTTATATCAAGATTTTTATTGATATCTCAGCATAGATGAAGACGTCTAATCCCCAATTTGTGAAGGGGATTTGAAAGTCTGTGTATTTACAATGCTTATGACCAGACTGGTTAAGTAATCACTTTATAAACTGAAATATTTATCATCCTACCCACGATTGACAACTACATTGGTTCAAGAAATTTAGTACTGGATCAATCACAGTGCCCTATGCATCATCGAAGGCGGCTAAGAAATCTTACTAATTCATTGAGGAGCATATACAAATACTACCTAAATAGTCGGTTATATATACTTTTCAATACATTATATTACATATTTGAGTAAAACAGAAATATGTAAATTATAAATTAATTATGATGTATTTTATTTTGCTAAATATTTTTCTATTGCATTATTTAAAATTTTCAACACCAGTTTGGGAGAACGGACATTTCTGCATTTATAACATTTTAGTTTTAAATCACCCGAAGATGAGACTGCTTTAAAAAAACTAGTAGCGTATATTTAAAACAATAAAATAGTAATATTTTTAGCAAAATTCAATAAATCATGAATAAATATAAATTTGTAACTGGAACTGAATCAAAATAATACAGAAAAAATACAACATAATGCGTCCACGTCACATGACACAAACTTACACCATTAGCGAAGGAGAATCCTATATTATTGGACTCACATGCCCAGTTCCTCCACCCAGATTTACAAATACAACAAATTCAAGTAAAATTTGGTGTCCACTTTATGCTTTAGTATTAAGTTTTTTTTTTTAAAATCTATGTTGTTTTATACAAATGAAATAAAAGCATATAAAAGATAGACACTGAACTATCTTTAGTAAGTTAATATAAATGAAGGTAGCTACTCATGTTCAACAATAGGAATCTTTTAATAAAATTCAGTGAATGTTTTACTTAACTTAATATATCTACGTATCCCGGTTCTATTTTATATTCGTATAAATAGTTCATAAAAACAAAACCCTACTTTAGTGAACTTTGTATCCTGATATATATAAAAAAACTAAGATTGTCTTTTTCACAGCAAAAAAAAAACACATTACACACCAAATATAAAGAATATGAGGCATATGGTAAGAGTTTTTGTGTAACAATATTTCCAAATAACAACGGGTTACTATATCATTTATTTTTAGTATAAATAGTTTAGTCATTATTTTCACTCGCTTTTAACATTTTTAGTGTTATGTACTTGGTTGTTTGCAATATATTGTTTCGTAGAAATTAGGCAGCTTATGTACTTACATAAAAATTTCAAATAATTTTTTTCTTCTTGGTTTCTTGGAAAAAGTGAAAATAATTTTTCAATGTCTAAACCAGTGGTTCTTAACCTGGGTTCGATCAAACCCCAGGGGTTCGGTGAGTCTGTCTCCCGGGTTCGGCGGAGGTCGAAATACACACCCGACTTATTGTACGATACTATGAAAAATGATACGACGTACCATATATCCAATAGATCTAGTATAATATTTGAAAGGAATATATCAATCTAGCAATAAAGTTTTCCAATTAAGGGTGCGGTGAATGCGCATATGAAACTGGTGGGGTTCGGTATCTCCAACACGGTTAAGAACCACTAGTCTAAACGATAACATTTAGTTTAGGTGTGTAAAAGTAGTAAGTTTGTGGTTGGTTTTAGGAGTGGAAGGGTAAAAAAATGGGTGCATATCACTTTAAACTTTTAAAGTTAATAAGTATTTTATTGCCATAGAGAAGTATAAAAAGTCTTTGGTATATTTGGAAAACATGCAATATGTGTATGTTTATAAAAGTATAGGTAATGAAAGAACTTACACAATATAAAAATCTGATATGAAACATTGTTTACAAACCATAACCTAATCACGATCTTTAAACATGACTTTGTACATACATATATTATAATTTATCATCCACCTTTCTCAAACGTTAAAACTCTATCACCGCACTGCTCACATTTGTGTGTGAGGATTTAAGGCTAATTTATGATTTTTTTAAAGATTAAATTATCACTATCCGAATATTTCCTTCTAAGATATTAAGGTTTGAGTCTTTGGTACTGGCCGTTCATAACGCCAGTACCAAAGAGCAGCACCGTTGTGGCCTTAAGTCCTCACCAGTGTATGTGAAAACCACATTGACCAGATTAAGGGGCATTGAAATGTATTTTCATATTTATGTATATTTTTTTTATCATAAACTGATGATGTGTTTATAAAAAAATATTTTTAAAAAATTAATAAATTTTTAAAGAGCTGTGATTAATTAATCATGAGTAATTATATAACTTACAAAATATTTTATCAAAGAAGAAAACAGTGGTATGCGCTTGTGAGAAGAATGGAACCATCCAAACTTCACCATATTACACTGCACGACCAATCTCAAGGTAGACGACTCCCAGGCAGACCAGCAAAAAGATGGATTGAGAGCTGGAAATCAACATCGCAGAAGGCTAACCCATCTTAAAAACTGGCCACAAGGCCTACACCGAGCAGAAGAAGAATTTTTAGCATTAATTAGTCGAGAAAAAAGCTGTTTGCATTAAACCAATAGATATTACGTTTTAATCAGATATTAAGTAATTGCAAACAAAGTTATTTTGTAAGTTATGTATATTTTTTGTTTAAATAGAATTTCATTAAGACACTACTGTTAAAACCCTATCATTTTTATTTTGAAGGTTAGCATAGCTTTATGCTGCTCTTTGCAATCATTATCTTTGTTAATAAGTGAAAAGAAAAATTATGGGATTTTAAGCGGTACATAAATTAAATTTGATTCATAGCAATCTATTTTTTCAAAATCAATTTGTACAAATACAAATATTATGTATATGTAAAAGAGACTGCTTTGCGATGCCCTTTAATTAGATTGTGATTTCTCGTCAGGTTCCACAATTTAATATGCAGTTTTACACAATGAACATCAGATCAATAAATAAATGTTTGAGTTAGGTACTGTTTTGGCCCGTTGGAAGACATTCCTTTATATGTATTTTTATATTTATTTATGAAAATTAAAAAAATCTTTAAAAAGTTGTTTAAAGACACAAAAAAAGTGTGAATGTAAGATGTAGCAGGCTTGAAGTAGGGTGAATATATGAATTAGTATATTTGAAAACTGCATTTAGTAGAGATGGAAAGATAGAGAGATACATTCAAAGGGGGGTATGCATAGGAAGAGAGTTAGAAAGTGCTATAAAATCTGTTAGTAATTAAATGCTTACCACTATGAAATCTTGGTATGTATAAATGTATTGGCCAGAATTATTGGAAAAAAATAATTAAATACATTTGACAGAGTACGTATAATTTCATTGATCAATAATTTTATTGGATGATCTTGGAATTGGTTATACGGCACGATATTTGACGGAAGAAGCTAAGGTTAAATTTAAACAGGACCATACTGCACGCTTCTCGAACACAGCGAGAAACATGCAGTATAAGATGCTCCGAATGTGGACAAAGTCACAATGCAGGGTATAAACGTACACATAGCTATAACAATACATTTAGCACGGTCACAATGAGTAATTTCATTTTTCTTAAAGCCCTAATATTGACTTATTGCTAAAATAGATATATGCAATATCTAATAATAATAAATACAATTTCTCAATAAAAATACTACTACAGTTATTATATAACAACCCATATGAAAATAAGTAACAAATCAATAGACTAAATTATTCTATTTTGTTTATATGTTATGCATCTAGATTTAAAATAAAATTTATTTAAAAAAATTAAATACTTCAAGGTAGTCATAGGAAGGCAACAACATTAGACATAATAAGCATATTGGCACGATTGACAAAATCCTACAAAAAATGTTAAGCTCAGATAAGTTGTAAATTAGCTGACAAATAACAATGTGTAATAGATAAAATGGGATTAATTATCTGTATGACACGGCTTTAAGAATGTGTGGTGAGTATTTAGAGTGGTCCCAATTAAATGTCACACATTATAGGAAAGTAACATGATAACTATGTAGTGGGGGTAACTTTATCTTTACTGCTTTTCCATAAAAAATATTATTATTAACAATAACTTCCTGATAATACAAATTGACGACCGGTTTGAAAATGCCCAAAGTCCAAAAGTAATGTTAAAGTTATCTACACTACACAGACTTTTTTTTATCCGTCGTAAAATTTTATCCAAGTAATAAATTAAACATATAACTTATACAATAAATATAAGTTACATTATACTTAAATAAAGGACATAACATCCATATATTTAAGATTGTTTTGGACAAGCGTCAAATATTTTTTATTATGAATTTTTGAATATTTATTTTGTGTAAATTTCAAATGAGAATTTATTTCATTCGTAAAGTATCTAACTGCATCCGGACTAGTCTATCTTCTTCTTTTCACCCTTATACACACTCAATAGTGCACAAGGCACTGCATCAGATTGACAGTTTTATCTTGATCATTAATTACACAAAGGCAAGGTGATCAGTCTTGCACTTCAGATTCTATACAGGGTAATGTTAAATAAATCTTATAGTTAATAATCGATTTAAAAAAAGTTACAAATAAATTAGGTTGCTAAAGGGGCTAACCACTAAACTATGGAAACAAACATTAAGTCTACATACAGGAGAAAGTAAAATAATTAGAATTCAACCCTCAAACGGAATTTATGAATTCAAAAATAGACTTTATAAGACAAAATTATAATGCTTTTACCCTCTCCTGTAGATTGAGCCCGGATGGAGTTGGACATTTTACGGATGATGCCGAGTAGTTGCGCAACATTTAATGAATAAAAATACCTGTATTTCTTATAAATAAATCTTTTTTCTCAAAGTCTAAGCACGAAGTCATATGGAAGGCCATATTTGTTAGGATAACCACATACTCCGAGGCAGCAAAGAGGGAATAAACTGAAAATTCAACACGAGATTAGAAAATAACATTATTGAGTTCATAAAAAATAAAAATAGCTTTATTAACATTTGAAAAGTTGCAATAAATAAGCTTTATTTTGCTATCATTTTAGTTTATTTATTTAAGTAATACAGTGGAACCTCGGTATATATTTGCTTTGGAATAAGTCCAACTTGGTATACGTCATGTTAGGACTCCAAACATTTTGCTCGGTATACCACCTTCCTTTGGAATACGACTTGCGTGCGTGCAACAACTTGTTAGTTAAAATGACAGGGTCATCTAGAGAAAAGAGACAGAAAAGAGAAAAAACAACAGATGTCGAATTCCTGATATTTTACTGGAAGCGGACTCCTCTTCCAAACAATAACATCTTCTCATCATGATAAGCACTTGATTCTTCTCACCGAGGTAAAGTGAGGTTAAATGTTCATTTATTTCACTGCGTATGACATGAAACGATAAAGACTTTATGTTATCTTAATTTAGTTATATGTATTATAAATTTAGTTAAACTTTTTGTTTAAATTTATCAATGTTTTAAACCAAATTCCACATTTATCTTATATAGATTTAAATGTTGGAGCAATAATGAATAATTTGACTGTCTGTTGCCTTTTGTATGCTGACGATGCTTTTCTTCTTGCCGATAGCAGAGAAGACCTGCAGGCGTTGGTGACAAAAGTGTATAATGTGTGCAAGGAAAGTGACTTATTGATGAATGTTAGCAAATCCAAGATTATGGTTTTTGAAAGAGAAGAATGCAGATCTGAATGTGAAATATTGGTAAACAGAGAGATTTTGGAACAGGTAGATGATTTCGTGTATTTGGGTAGTATGTTTTCTAGGGATGGAAAGATTGATAAAGACATAGAAAGGAGAGTGAATGCTGGGAACAAAGTGAATGGTGCACTGAAATCAGTTATAGCAAATAAAAACTTATCAGCGGAAGCTAAACTGGCAGTGCACAACGGAGTCCTGGTTCCAATTCTAATGCATGGAAGTGAAACATGGAGTTGGCAAAAGAAGGATGAAAGTAGACTGAATGCAGTCGAAATGCGATCTCTCAGAAGAATGAGCGACAAAACGATGTATGATAGATGTACGAATAGTGAAATAAGGAAGGAATGCAAAGCTGAGATTAGCATTATCGATAAAATTAAGAAAGGTGTACTGAGATGGTTTGGACATGTAGAACGAATGAGTGAGGAAAGAACGGTAAAACAAATTTATGAGGCTAATGTTAGCGGGAAAAGAAGCAGAGGAAGACCGAGAAAAACATGGCACGATCAGGTATGCCAAATACTTAAAAGTGGTAAGGTTAGGAGTCGTAACAATCGGCAGGTATGTATGAGGAGATACATGAACGTGGAAGAGGCGAAGAATGTTTGCAAGGACAGAGTGGTGTGGCGCTCTATTCTCTCTGCCTACCCCTGCGGGAAGCGGCGTGATGGTTAGTTGGTTAGTTAGTTAGTACTTAGCAGTGTTTAAATTATTTTATACAACCACGTCAATGTATAACTATTTTATTTATATGCGAATAAAATAATATTTTTTGTCGTGGGAATGGATTAATCATTTTCCCTTTATTTCTTATGGGAAAGATACGTTTGTTATACTTCCTATTTGGTATAAGTATCATGATCTGGAACGGATAAAGGATCTATACCGAGGTTCTAATGTATATTAAACACATTGTGTTTAAAATAACATTTGTTTGCACCCAAATATGCATAAGGCATTGCATCGTTAAAATGCAGTATCGTTTTTGTTGTTAATTATACGAAGGTAAGGTAATCCGTGACCTTGTGACGGGAGCAAAATGAAAAGCAGAGGCCGATAAAACAAAAATGAAATTACAAAATACTAAGCACTATTTAGTTTCAACCCCACCTCACCACCGATGTGAGAATTTTAAAATTCCATATAAGCGTAAACTATTAAAACTTGATAATATTATAAATATATATTTAATAAAACATTAATCTTACCCATTGGTTCGCAATAAGAGTTGTGTCTCATAAAGAAATATGCTGCCAGTAAAAATGAAAAGAAGTTAACGAAGAAAAATTTCCATTTTAAGGATAAAGAAAGTGATTCTCTCTCCGTTGGTTTTAATAACTTAAACCACTTTAGTAATATACAATGTATAAGCATGTACAGTTGAGATGTTCCAACAAAAGAAATAAAACACGCTTTATGCACAGCTGAAAAAAGAAATAAATTATATTTTCAAATATTTTATCACAAAAATAATACTGCCAATTATTTTTAAATTTAGGTTAAAACTTACGGTAATTTTCAGATGATGACCAAAACGAGAGTCCTATTAAACATGTTATTTCGGTAACATTTAAAAGAAATATAAATATCACCCAGCAGTGCGATCGTCGAGATATATTTTTTATATTATGGTGATAGTATAAAATGGCCATTATATATCTTGGAATGGAATGAAGTGCTATAGCAAGTTGCCATATTATATTTTGTGGATAGAAATTTCCTATAGCAGCGGAAACCGATGGTAATGCATTAAACACGTTACAGTGGGTAAAGTTAGCACTTTCAAAGTCTTTTATTATCGAGAGTAATACACAAATTGTAAATCCTGCTAATGGTAATAAAACAGTCAGTGTGGCAAATCTTCTGAATCTACATTTTAAAATGTAACTTTGTTCGCCTTCCGAATACAATGGTATGTACATTTTCTATCAAATAATTCCATAACAACTTTCGTCGCTACGGTAATTGATGAAAATATCAGGCGAATGCCCAGATTATCTACATGGAAGATATTTTACTTCGTACTTTGTACGGCACTGTCATCGGTCATAATCTTTTATCTGACATTTCATTCGAAATTCAAAAGAGGTTAAGAATAGACAAACTGTGTGACCATTAATCATAGACTAGAAGTAAGAGCCACGAGTCAATGGGTACCTATGTATTTTTGAAAAAAAAAGTTTATGCTTTGTGCGCCAAAAATTGTATTCCCGTTCAAGTTAGTTTTTGGACATTAACCTCTTTACAAGCATGTAAGATTTTGCAAAAAAGGTAGAAAAATTCCAATGCAATGTATTTTATTATAAAAGTATACGCATTCGTAAGGTAAAGACTGACCGGAGCATTTCGTCTTAACGTAACACGTTACGATGCGAGCATTCAGGCCGTCAGTATACTGAGCGAAGCTCTCTATCCATAGTTTCGGATGCTCGGTGATGCTCGCCGCGAGCGATGTTACGACGAAATGCTCCGGTCAGTCTTCACCTTAGACCTTCACAATATAGAATGAATAAAAATTCAAAATTGAATATCGCTTAAATGTGCCGAATTCATGGTAATTATTCATTTAAATAAACATAAACTATGATTAGGATTTCTATTATAACAAATAAAAATAATTACATATTCTAAAAACATTAAGACTTAGTTTACCCTCAAATGGACGTTTTTACAATAAAAAACGGAAACGCGTTTTCAATTGGCGAGTGAGTGAATCATATTCCGAATGTGGAATATTTCCCTCCTAGATAAAATGGACTGTTAGCCTAGATATGTAGTTCAAACAAATCAATTCAATGCACTCATAAAAGAGGAACCCGCCGGGTGAAAACGTGTATTGCTGGCTACCGTAGTCCAAAGACTATATACTAGAACCGTAGTCTATGGGATATGCCATCTTTTTTTTTGGAATCTGAGCCCACCATCCACCCGCAGCAGTTATAGAGTCCTGAGGGACTCTCTGTCAGCTGCACATAGAGGAAAATCTTCAAAATATTTCTGAAGAAATAAATATTGCTCTATTCAATTAATGAGGGGGGAGGAGGATGTACGGACAGAGGCCGACACTTCGTCCCCACCCCTCGGGATCCCCTCATTACCTCTTTTAATTTTAATAAAATAAAAAACAATAAGAACACAACAACAAAAAAAAATAACAATGTTTCCAAAAATAAAAATAAAAAAACAGAATACAATTTAAGACGAACACAAACAATGACTTAAAGACTAAAGTAATAGAGAACTAGTAACTACTATTTAAAAACAAAAAAAAAAAACACCGTTATTTACATTAAGAGAAGAAAAAAAAAACCATTAATAAAGGGATATGCCATCTATTGTATTTATCTGTGCAGTATTACATTGTCTGTGGCGACGATTTCAGGTGGTTTACGGTGACGATTAGTAAAAATGGGGACGTGCTGAATTATAATTGTTTCTTAAATTTGTCGAAGTTCATCAGTGGGATATTATATTGTATTCAGAAATATTTCGCCGCCATGGCTGATACAGAAAATCGCGATGCGGCTGCCAAGGACGAGGCCGGTCAAGTTGTGGCTGGGGATGGAGCTGATTCAGGAGAAATGGATGTAAGTCCGTGATTCTATTTTTCATAATGCTGGTGAAATAATGAAAATTACGGAATTTTAATATTACGTTCAAATAACCTTTCTTCTATTTTAATTGCTATTCGAATTTATTCTAGAGTATGTATCTGATTGCATAGATTATGATATATCATAGAGTCAGTTCTTATGAATTCAGGGTTCAAATCAATAAAAATATGCACCTCGAGAATATTTATGTATCACTGGAAACCATCTGGAACATTCTACTTCCTTAATAAGAATATTCTCCCGAGAAGTATAATTAGCACATTTGGACCTGAAAGAACTATGATCTAGATTATTTTTTTGGATTCCAGCCAATGTAATTAAAAATACAATTGTTTTGACAAAAAAAATATTTGACCCCTATTTAAATTATACGCGTTGAATTTGGAAATTTATAAAAGACATTGATAATGAAATGATTGTAATTCAAATAAAACAATATTACAGTTGGATGCGCAAATTGCTGCTGAACGAGAGAAGATGCAACCGAGTAAACTGGAGTCGTTCTTCGCCATAACTAAATCCTTGATAATTAGGGCACTCGTGGTGTATTTCATCACCTCGTTCTTCAGGAGACCCGCAGCGCCCGCTACGGAGCTCAAGGGCGCGGGACTCGACCCCGGGCTTGGTCCCGCTCTCAACCTCTTCCCTAATGGAACGGTCTACGACGTGTTTTGCTATTTATCGGAAAGAGAGAAATTCAAGGACTTTTCCAATAAAGATAGTCTAATCTGGCATAAGAGGAACCTCATCTACGGCGACTGGTATTCCGGCGCAAACGGTGACGGTTCTTATTCTTTCAGCACCAAAATAAAAACATCGGAAGCCCTTCGCAATAACGGTTCTATATATTTACACGTTTATATGACCAAGGGTGGTAAATCTCCGGATCCCGAAAGCGGAAAGGGAGTGTACTCCGGACAGTATTATAGCTATTCTAAAAAGGTTTTGAATAAGTACAAAAAGTTGAAATATTTAAAAACGCACAACCTTTTAACAGGGGAAACGGAAAAGTCCCCCGAGGTGATTTTGAAAGCGGAAACGATGAAAGAAGAAATAGTATCTCATTGGCACCCTAATCTCACCATCAACATAGTGACGGACCAAACCAACTGGGTGCAAGGGAGCGTGCCGCTGCCGCTCAACGAGTTCATCTTCTTCTTGCCCGACGAGAACAAGTACCTGCCTCCGGTGTTCTTCAACGACTACTGGAACATGTTGCGGGACTACACGCCCATCAACGAGAGCGTCAAGGAGCTGGAGCTGGCGCTCACGCTGCAGCCGCTCAGCCTGTTCAAGTGGCAGATGTACACGGCGCAGTCCATGCGCGACAAGCTCGGCATGCTGTCCAGTCTGGGCGCGGGCGGGGACGAGCAGGACGAGGAGCAGGACACGGTGAAGGAGCTGCTCCTGGACACCTCCCCCTACCTGCTCGCCCTCACGCTCGTCGTGTCGCTGCTGCACTCCGTCTTCGAGCTGCTCGCCTTCAAGAACGACATCCAGTTCTGGAACAACAGGAAGTCTCTGGAAGGGCTCTCCGTCCGCTCCGTGTTCTTCAACGTCTTCCAGTCCCTGATAGTCTTACTCTACGTATTCGACAACGAGGCCAATACGATGGTTAGAATTTCCTGCTTCATCGGATTGGTCATAGAGATTTGGAAGATTAATAAGGTGGTGGACGTGAAGATAGACCGAGAGAATCCCTTCCTGGGGGTCGTTCCTCGGATAAGCTACGCGGACAAGGGGTCCTACGTGCAGTCCAGCACGCGGGAGTACGACATCATGGCTTTCCGCTACTTGTCGTGGGGCTGCTTCCCGCTGCTGGCGGGCTACGCCGTGTACTCGCTGCTGTACAACGAGCACAAGGGCTGGTACTCCTTCGTGCTCAACATGCTCTACGGGTACCTGCTGACCTTCGGCTTCATCATGATGACGCCGCAACTCTTCATCAACTACAAGCTCAAGTCGGTGGCGCACTTGCCCTGGAGAATGATGTCCTATAAATTCTTGAATACCTTTATAGACGACATATTCGCATTTGTCATCAAAATGCCCACCATGTACCGACTGGGCTGCTTCCGAGATGGTGAGTCTCTTCTCTGTTTTCTGCATTCATCTCTGTACGCAAGTTAAGTGGGATCATACAGAGCCAACAGTATTTCTTGTAACGCATTGTGTTTGTTTCAGATATTGTATTCATAATATTCCTATACCAGCGCTGGATATACAAGGTGGACATTACCAGACTTAACGAGTTTGGTTTTTCGGGAGAAATGGAAGAACAAGTAAAACAATCTGGACAGAAGCAAATTGCTGAGAAAGACAGTCAAAATAAAAAGGACGATTAATCTAATTTTATGAAGTGTAGGTTGAAATTTACAAGTAGGATTTATAAAATAATACTGATTATTATTAGTACTTTAAATTGTTTTTATTGTGGATTTATTTATTTGTAACTGCATAAGTTGACAATATTATTGGGAAGTAAACTTAATCTGTACTTCAAACTCGTAATGTTTATGCGGCTTATGTAATTTGGAATCAGTGTACAGTTTTAGCCTTTACCTATAATCAGTAATCCAATTCAAATAAATACCATTCATATTTAAGCACTTTTCCATGTTTGGGAAAAGGAGTGTATTTATGTATATGTATTACGTACAAGGAACCAAATAGAAATGTATTGTGTGAATGTGGTTTAGGCATTTTGTCATGTATTGCATATATCAATTCATATGAATGTGTTACTTTTAATATTTTGCTTGGTTATTATCGTTTAAAAAATATTGATTTTTTCCCTCAACGCTGTTATCTCTTTGATATATTATTTATTGAATTTAATAAATATTGTTGTGATATTTACTTTTTATAAATGAGCTCGAGTGGATACTGAAGCAAAATATTGGGTACAACCCAATATTTTTATTTCCCCTCATTTAAAAAAATATTAATTTTGGAATTACTTCTGTAAGATATTAAAAATCCCAAGGGGCGCTTGTACATAAATAAATAAATCACCTGTGGGCGTCTATATGAACTGTATTTTTTTGTTGTTACTGAAATAACATCACTTTACCTAAAAGTGTTACAAATGACAAAAGATTCGGGTGAGTAAAAAAGTAATTACATTGGAATCGGTTGAAAATTCGGTTAAAATCTGCATCATGAGGATGATATGTTTTTAAACTTATTTTACCATATCTACTCCCTATGTGGAGCATATGGAGTCTACAAACTATCTCGAGGCTTTTCTGTAGGCCGCCAGCTCCCTTACATCCTCCCAAGTCAGGTCCGCGTTCAGAAGTTCAGACGAGAACTGCCGACGAATTGTCAGCAGTGGTCGTCCTGGGTGGGGCGAACCTGATGCCTTGTAAATAAAGGCAAGCTTGATGGCGGCTCTCGGGAGGCATGCGGAGTACATGGCTAAGCCAACTGAATAGCCTTTTCTTGATGACGGTTGTGACCAAGATTTGCTGCGTGCTACGCCTTATCTCTTTATTCCTTACAAAGTCAAACCACCGCACGCCTAAAATTCTTCGCAGATACCTATTCTCAAAGCTAAGTACACGGCTGCTCTGGGCCCTTGTAAGGTGCCATGTTTTACAGCTGTATAAGAGAGTAGGAGCAATGCGAGCATTGTATAGGCAGCATTTGGTCTTCACCGAGTATAAATCTGATATCCAGACAGTCTTCATACTATTAAGCGCAGACCCTGCGAGTCCTAAACGCACTCCCAGTTTCTTTTGAAGGCTGTCATTTTCAGTTACGCACACTCCCAAGTACTTGAAACTCTCGACCCTTTCGATGAGCTGGTTTCTCAACATCAAGGGTTGCTGGGCATCTAGGCATTAGCTGTTGCACAACAAATGGGTTTTTCCAACATTTATTGTAAGCCCCATGTGCGTAGGGTACCTATTCACCCTATCGACAATTGAAGACCCTCGACGGAGTCATCAATTATAACAGCATCATCTGGGTACTCTAGGTTGCAGAGTTTCCGGGAGAGGGAGATAGTTATACCCTGGTCAGATGGTAATGACTTGAAGGAGGATGACAAAGAGGAACGCAGGATGCAGCCTTGTCTGACTCCAGTGGAGACCCCAATATGACAACATTGCCTACTCATACGGCACTCGCTGTTAAAATAAAAGGATTTAACTAGCTCCACTAGTTTCGTGGGCACCCCATAAGCTTCCAGTACTTTCCAGAGTGAAGGCCTGTGCGGACTATGAAACGCCTTCTCATGTCCACAAAACACATTGCCAGAGAACTGTTGTGGATTTGACCTACCAGGCAGAAACACCACCTGGTTTATTCTAAACACTTGTATTATGGGGGCTCAAATCCTCTGTAAAATTATGTGAGTATAAAAGTACCTTCCCTGGTAGGCTGAGTAGTGTAATGCTGCCATAGTTGTCACAGTTAAATGGGTCATCCTTATGTAACGCAGTAATCTTCCCATTTACCCAATCTCTTGGGCATCGCTCTTCTTCCCACACACTGGACAGTAATTGGTGTAAAGGGCCAATAATGCCAGTAACGCTGCTCTTCAAGAATTCCGGGTGGATACCATGAGCACCAGGGGCAGACACAGCGACTTTAATTTCTGTGTCGGTGGACCATAAGGTTTGCCGTCCTGGAAAATACGATAATGCGTTCCAGGCTAAACTAAATTTTTAATATGTTTTTTTTAACATTTATTTAAAAAAAATTACTTGTGAATTTTTAAGGAGAGTTAAAACTTAGAATATAATTTAGATTTGGAAAGAACGTAAATAAAAATATGAATTTTTAACAAATAATTTATCTCTTTTAACTAGAAAACTGTTTTAAGACATTTGTTTTGGTCGAAGCTTCAAAATTTTGCAAAAATGTGTTCACAGCGTTATCATTGAATAAAATTGTAGCAGTAATAGACACCTCCTTATTAGGGTGATGCTTCTTTATGTACGATGCAACAGTTTCCTATGCTGTCAGCATTTCTCTTGCTGTGAAACACGATGCAACTCCATAAGCTCTTCGGTGGTCAGCTCTTGGCTGTACTCTTTCACAAGTTCTTTAATATCATTGTTATCCACCTCGAGTTCCATGATATTAGCTAATGACACAATTTCGTTGACTGTAGACTCCACAGTTACTGTTTCAAAATCACATTTGACAACACTCTCTGGCCAAAGTTTTTTCCAAGCAGAAGTGAGGGTCCTCTTGGTAACTCCTTCCCAAGCCACGAAAGTCCCAGTTCACAAGTGAATGTCGTGAAAAAGGGACTTGCCTTGCTTCTTCTGTTACTCATTATGCAAAACATCCCTCGTTAAGGGAGCAACTTTTTCAGTTTTTTTTTGCTCTTTATAAGAGGTTCCACTGTATGAACACATGTGTTTCACATTTTAAATTATTAAAATTAGTGCCTGATATAGGAAGGAACCAGTACAAATATGAGGCTCAAGGCAGAGGACTGGTTAAATGGAGTTGATTAGAAAATGGTTCAATTTCGTAGTAAAACCAAAATGATGACAAAAAATGCAGATCTTTTTTTTAATTAGTCACGTAGCCAATTATTACATATGCAGCTCACAATAAAATCTTGAAATTGAATTTTACTAGTGAGGAAACTATTCACACGAGTTATTTACAGTACTCGGCAAACCTTGATTAAAGCAAAACTATTAATATGCATTGAATCACAAAAGATAATGTAGGTAAATATTAACTCGATCCCACTGACAATATTAATATTTACACCTGCAGTTAATATCAAAATGAGCAAATAAAGAATTAATATTCAAATGAAAGATAGTTTAAAAGAACATATTTATATTTATTATAAGGTGTATACGATTGACACAATAAAAATAACAATTTGAGCACTTTAAAAGGAATATAATACAATATAATAACATTAATATATGCTGTAAGTACATAAATTTAAATAATCAATAAATAACTAATAAATGCCCGAATATTCATATATATACTGTCCGTCATCTAATAAGCCAATTATTTTATTAATATATCAGTTTAACACATGTTTCTGCATTAAAATAAAACACTGATTTTTCAAATCATTGTATACGGCAAAATCTAACACCGTGAATGTATATTCGGTTCCTTAAACCATTATTCCGCAAAGTGTGCCGCGGCGCACTGGTGTACCGTTGTGATTAGTTAGTGTGTCGCGGAAAAAAGTCTATTTTTGTGAAAATAAAACAATTGCTCCAAATTTAGATTGCCTGTGCTTAGTTAAGTAGGCTCACATTTCGCATTAACATTATGGTAAATATATACCCCTGAAATTTCTTAATTTGGTAGGTGTACGTTGAATAGAAAAAGTTTGCAGAACACTGTCTTAAACAACCCTGAAAATTTTGCTCTGTCGCATGCCACATGATATACGGCTTAAATAATGGAAAGGACTAAGTAAAATAAAAATTAAAAATGCTTTTGTGGTTGTTAATAGGCAAATTGTTTAATCCTTGATTGAATTATTTGACATTTGTGCCTATATCTTTATATATACCTGGTTGAAGCGCTTTCTGAACGGGGATGTTATAAATGCAAACACATGCCTACATATAAAACAATTCTTTACCTACATTGAGAAATAGTGGATATTGTTTTTAGCAAAGGTAAATTAGTTTATGTATTTAGACCAGAACTTTTTGTTCCTGACTTGGCAAATTGGGATATCTTTTTTTAGACTGGCCTGCAAGCGTAAAAGGATGGGAAAAAAAACTTAATATGTACATTCAAATAAAGTTATATATACTCCCAGCATACTTTCTATATTTATACCAGTGATACCTAACTGTGTCCGTGGATCAAAAAAAAGTAATACAGTTCCATATTACAAAGTACTTAAAATAAAATATTTTTAAGTAGAATATAACTAGTCATCTTGGAAGAAACCTAATTTTTGCACTCTCGTTGTTCAATTTATGTCCAGACACGGTGAACAGAATGCTATTTTTTAAAGATTTGTTAACCTTTTTTTGTGTGATAAATCTTATCTTATTTTTCAGTGTCAACATGATATTCAAACTGTAATTTCCCACAGGGGGATGGTAATGCCCCTGTTGGAAACCTGTGGTTTAGATGTTTTGATCAGGCTTGTTATTCTTTGTTGTTTGTAAAAAATTGCTGACTTTTAAAATTGTTGTGGTAAAATGAAAAGTGATATAGAGTATGGATCTGTCACAACACCTGTATAGGTCGCAGTTACAGGTACTGACCCACAGTCAGAATAAGTATATTTGTTATATATATTATATACACAATGTTCGCTACAGGAAAGTTCATTATATGGAAGTTCAACTTATGTTTCTGCTATGAATGGAAGCTATTTTTGGTTAATTTATGTACGGCCAAACCTCGGACGTTAAGTCACTTGGGCTAAAATGGATCAGCTAAAATTACAGCAACAAATGTAACTTGAAATATATATAAACACAAATAAATAAAACCTAAATAAAGATTAGATAAAGAGTATGATTAATGATTAAAAAAGACATGTTTGTTTAAAAATATTTTTATTCACAATGATTTCCGTTTTTGCCTTTTGTATGTACTAGTGTCCTGACCAAAATCTGGAATGTTTTATTATTTAAAAAAAAGAAGTATTTTTGTTCTTTTGATGTAGCAAACATTTAAATTCAATACTATTTTCAGGCGAGCATAAGCAACTTGCGTTTGAAAATAAAATGATAACTTTTTATTTGATTTTTATAAAAAATGGTAGATCCTCTGACCTCTTACAACAGGACCACAACCTGACAAACTAAAAATTTGTGCTTTTTTATCATTGTTATTGTAGTCTAGTAATAGAGGAGAAAATTGTTTAAAATTTTGTAAAATTGCAATGAATATTTGCATAAAATATATTACGTTCAGTGCTTGTTTCAAATTTTACTTAATGTAAAAGGTACCGAGACATCAGCGCCTTCTATAATATTTTTATTGACTGCCGAGATGGCCAAAAATGAACCGTGGCAAAAACAAGAAATTGAAATATGTTTAATACGATATATTTATTTGAAGGAGCGGGTCGATGTGCGCTGATCTAGAATTCACATTTGATTCACCTCAGGGAATTTAATATCGAAAGGGTGTTTTGTCTTTGAAATTTAGCCAGACAAATATACATACACACATACAAACATTCATGGTATAGTATAGACATCAAAAACAGTGATAAGAAGATAATAAATTGAATATTACTTTCACTGTACTTCATTTGAGAATTCTGAATTACAAGTTTTTTTTTTTAAATATTTATTTTCAGTATATTTATACCAAACAAAACATCAATTACAAGTTCTAATACTATTTAAATGGTTTATTTCTACAACATTCAGTTTTTATTTAATTTTTAATGCACATACATTTATAACATTTAACATTTAATAAACATGCAAATTTTTATAAAAAAAGGGTAAATAACATTGACTTACATTTTTATATGCAGGAGGATTCAGATATACGGAGCATTCTTTTTGAAGAAAAATAAACCAAGATAATATAATATAATATAATGTATACCATGGACCTAAAATTGTGAAAACTCATACTAAACGATCAAGAAAATTCATAGTCGATTAAAGAAGCATTGATTCACTTCTGGAATAAAATAGATAAGGTAAGAAATCAACAAAATATTCGAACCCGGGCAGCATTAAATATAAACTATGTTAGCCCACCAACTATGTTACCATTAAGAATTCCAGTAGTGATCATGTCTTCGTGTGTCCGTCGATGGTTGCTTCTTATTGGAAGGTACAAGGTAGAAAGTTAATTAAGGTCCAGGTGTAATTATTTTATTGTAAAACCTTTATACTGTAAATTGTTATTGTATCTATTGTATGTAATGTATATAATCTAATAATTAAAAAAAAAACAAATAATAATAAAATTAAAAAATTGTATTAACATGTAAGTATTTCAGCTCAACACAGGCCATGCCTAAAGAGCCGTAATACATATAGTAAAAAAAAAAAAAATGTATGTATCTATGAAATAAATAAATAAAATAAAAAAATAAAAAATAGATATATTTCACAATAACTAAGTCGACGACGTTATTTAGTCAGATCCTTCGGCTCTTGAATATCTATTCTCCTTCTCTAAATAATGTTAATGAAAGACGTGGTAATGAAGATAAGTTTTAACACACACAGGTACAAGTACTGTATACCATGTGATAAAATTTTCCCAGTTATCAGTCAGTTTCAATTACCGTGAACTTTTGAAAATATTTTTGGTCAGGAGTTTCATCTAAATGGACTACTCCAATTTGATAAAAAAGCAAAACCGAAAGGAGAATATAAATAGTAAAAGCTCTTTTCAATATAATCCGAATTTCCACATAATTCCAAACATATTTCCAAATTCTGATCCCTTAACGATTTTTCATACAAAAGTTTACAAAACATACGAAATTGGTAACAAAATTATGATAAAAGTAAACATTCCAGAGGTTTAAAAAAAACAGTACATATAACATATCTAATGATTTTTGTTTAGCAAATACTGAAGATTCGAATAATATTTACACAACGGTTCCTGCAATAGCCCTCTTGAATGTTTTATAATAATATAAATCAACGATGTTTATATGGTCTTGGTAATTCAAGTTGACATTTCCAAATTTCATTTACTCTGTAAATTTCTAAATATTTTGGAAAAATCTTTTACACAATTTTATAGTGATTAATTTTATCATTAATCATAAAACATCAAAATAAACCTACACACATATTTTACATCTTAAAAAAAATGAGAATTAGTTTATACATATTTACAAAAAAGGAAATTTCCTTAATTAGTTTTAACCACAATGTGCCACAAAGTATTAGAAATATGATTTTAAAATGTTTTGTTTGCGTTTGAAGATCATTAATTGAAGTATGGATTCATACAAAGTTATTGGTAATTTAGTAAATTTATACTGTAACTTTAAAAATAAAGAAAATAATCTTCAAAGACTTTGCTATGAAGACCTTCATGCGTACTACCTGGATCAATGGAAAATAAATCCTGCAATTGGCAGACAGATAACGCAATATTCATTTCACAGTTTAACCAGTCGAGATCTACCCAACCTCGCTACATTTATTCCAGTATGTATATAGTAGAGATCACATACATGAGATACATATTGAATTTTTTATTTTTATTTTTGTGTTAGAAATTTATACTTCTGGACAATGCGTATGCCCACCACACCACTTCTATTCACACTGCTGACGTCAGACACGGTGGAGTACACACACATTCCAATTCAACCATGTATCACCTGCCTTCAAATTTTCTTTAAAACCTAATAAGAAGTTTTTTACAACAATTTGTATACTCCATGTAGTAATATGAGATTTTTCGTTAATCACAGTATTTTTAATTGATTTAATTTAACTCTTTATCCACCGTTGGCACACAGTTTCCGACATCATTGATGCTGCCCATCGCGAGTTTGGCACACGGTTTGTTAACGAGTGTCGACATAAGAATGATTTTTTATTTCAAAACTAACATCCGCCGAAATAAACCCAATATATACTTCAGTAAAACCATATGTTAAAATTAGGCTATGTCGACTTGGTGGGCAATTAAATTAGACAAAATATATCTGCTCTTTGCTTGCTGTGTGTATTGCGACAGTAACTCGAGCGCTGTGAACTTGTATTGGCGAGTGAAAGCCGATCGATAGTAAAGTAATTGTTTTGTAGAAATTACATTTTAAGTTAAACACGATGTATTTAAAGCTAACAATGTATAATTTATTATCCAAACGGTTTTAACTTCGTATCTGTAATTATAAACATTAAAGGTTTTCAAGAAAATAATAGATAAAAGATGTCATAATTGCATCAAACGTGTAAATATCACAACTGACTTGAAAAGCAGTACATAATTGGGTTAAAAATAAACTCACTATTAAAATTAATATGATAGTAAAGATTCATTTATACATAACATAAATTTGTACAATGGCATCCCGGTACAAATTCCGATAAATGCAAAAACAGACTGAATACAGTCAAAATGTAATTTCTCAGCCGTATTTGCGCTAAAATATTGTACGAGTAGTGAAGTATGGAAAGAATGCAAGTCTGAGATGAGCATTGTTGATAAAGTAAAGAATGGTGTAATAAGATGATATAGACACGAGCGAATCAATGATATGTGAATGCTGAAACAGATACGAATGTGACTGGAATAAGAAGACATTGCGCGTTCGAGTGCACCAGATCCTTGAACAAAGATAGGTTACAAGTGGGATTAATGAGTATGCATGCACGAGGAGATGGATGTATGGATGTAGAAGAGGTGAAGCAGCTTCCTTCATGAACAACTCTCTTTACGAGAAAGTGGCGTGATAGTTAATTTACATTTTGTTACCTTAGACGGTCTGCATTTTAAAAAAAATCCAAGAATTTTTTGCAATTGGGATACATATTGTCAGATATTGCCGATAACCTCTTATAAAACATCATTGAAGGAATGAATCAATTACAATTAGGTAACAAAAATATACATAGTAAGAAAACAAATAAGATAAATAAAAGAGCACACAGCGAGACATGTTCTAGATAACGAGATGATCTATTGGAATACCTTAAATCTAGAGACTATTGACAGCCATATACATATATGTTAAGATAATGTAGCCAAATGGCAAATATGTACGAAATTTTACACAAATATTTTTATAAATATGTACAAAATGTACATACATATTTATATTTTCATTATGCGAGTGGTTTGCCACTAATGAATGTCAGTTGGAAATTGGGGTTGACTTTGGGTAGTTTTGTTCATCATCCATTGCAGATTTATCTTCTTTGGTAACTGAAAGAAAAATACCAATAGTCAAATAATAATTTAAAACGAGTATTAAGTGTTATTACGTGAAATTATACCAAAAAAAGATAAAAATAATTACAAATTGTAAATAGATGAAAGCTGGAGAAAGAGCTGGCAGGTAGCAAGCGTGTGGAGCAGCAGAATAATGCAGTGGTAACTATAAGATATGGAGCTGGCAGGTGGCAAGCGTGTGGAGCAGCAGAATAATGCAGTGGTAACTATAAGATATGGAGCTGGCAGGTAGCAAGCGTGTGGAGCAGCAGAATAATGCAGTGGTAACTATAAGATATGGAGCTGGCAGGTAGCAAGCGTGTGGAGCAGCAGAATAATGCAGTGGTAACTATAAGATATGGAGCTGGCAGGTAGCAAGCGTGTGGAGCAGCAGAATAATGCAGTGGTAACTATAAGATATGGAGATGGCAGGTAGCAAGCGGGTGGTGCAGCACAATAATGGAGTGGTAACAATATGATATGGAGCTGGCAGGTAACAAACGGGTGGTGCAGCGGAATAATTTAGTGGTAACTATAAGATATGGAGATGGCAGGTAGCAAGCGGGTGGTGCAGCACAATAATGGAGTGGTAACAATATGATATGGAGCTGGCAGGTAGCAAACGGGTGGTGCAGCGCAATAATTTAGTGGGAACTATAAGATATGGAGATGGCAGGTAGCAAGCGGGTGATGCAGCAGAATAATAAATTGACTCACCGAGAGACGCGTCGTGAAGCTCTTGCTCTTGTACTTCCCCTCCCACTTTGAGGAACATTGTCCTGCAATACAAATTCATTTAATAATAAGAGACAAATTCTGCTGAAGATTGTACTGATCAATGGATCAACGCGGTGTTAATTCTATTGTCAACTGTATTAAGACAATGTGAGAGGATATACAGTCGTATGACAATTTATTATGGTCACCCTCAATTTCTCTGTAAAACTGTGGTTAAGTATGATTTTATTATATTTATTGCTTTTTTTGCTAAAAAGTTTATAAATTTATAAAATAAGGTGTCAAAAATTCACTTTAATAAAAAATAATTACAAAAATTGGTCAATAGAATCAATATTTTGTTACTCTCTGTTTTCCTCTATTACCGCCTGGACTCTTTTCGGTATGCTTACAATACAATTTTGTGCCATTTTCTTATGTCTACTGTTATTATTCCAGTGGTAGATGATTTTTTCTTTCAGTCACTTTTTGATATTTTCCTTTGCTATTTCCTTTTTTATCAACTCCAAAACATTCTCTATTGGATCAAGGTCCGGGAGACTCCCGGCCAGTCCAACAATGAAATATTCTGCTCCTGATTTTTAAACTGATTTAGCCATATGGCATGGTGCATAAAGGTTTTTTTTATCATCTGGAGAAAACCATTCTGCCGATTGGGGCAACAGTTTTTTTTCCATGACATTTATGTATTGCACTTGATTTATCATTTTTTTCGACAATGTACAGTCGTCCCATCCCTCTACCACTTATCACGGTCCAAATCATCACTGATGTTGGATGTTTAGCCGTCTGAGTGATGCAGCTGGATAAATATTTTTCTCCAACTTTTCTCTTCACATATCGCTCACTCCTTTCAAGAACGTCATAAATCAAAAAACTTGATTTTTCAGGAGAATGTTTTTAAAGTATAAAAATATAACACAATGTATTAAAAATAAATATCAAGCCACTTATTGAACGTTTAACTGTGCAACAGATTTTTTAGGTAAAACCTGAAGGTTCTTTCTCCATTTGAAAAATATTTAGTTTTTAAAAAAAAATAATTAAACAATACATTTTCCTAAAAATGCAGAAACAAGATTTTTTGCCCTGCAGCGGGTAAATATTAAGTTAAAAATTTGCCTCTTTTGCTGGGATATAGTACATTTTCTGGGCATTCCGAAAACATGCACAACTGAAAATTGACGAATTTTGATTTATGACGTTCTTGAAAGGAGTGAGCGATATTGTGCCTTCTTTGTCAACACTTGGATAGTGCTCTCGTCACTAAGGCAGACCTAAAATGCAATAGCTTTATTAGCCATTTCAATGATGAATTGAAATGAAATGAAAATTTGAAAATTATTATTTGTAAAATAAATCTTAATGATCTTCAATTAATTCCTGTATTTTTTTGCTATTGTACCTTTTTTGGATATTTTTTTTTGTATCAATTTCGGTTTTTTGGTGGATGTCTCTTGGACATCTTGATTTCAGATTCCTTTTATTTGTTAATAATTGCATCATTTGTTGCCTGTCTGTTTTTTAAGACTATTTTTGTTAATATCCTTTCACCACGCGGTGTTAATTCCTTTCACCACAACCCATTTTGGTGATAAGTTCTTCATATTAGCATTTTTTTTCTATATATTTTGGACAGATACTCGAGAAATATTACATTTTTTAGCAATTTCTCTGTGAGAATAACTAGTATTAGTGAACAGCGATCGAATTTCAGTAATTTTTTGGAGTGATAAATCTTATATCTTGCACAAGTTTAAAAACTAAGAAAATATTATAGTACAATAGTTGAGCATTTGTTTAAACACACAAATTTAATCAAATATCGTAGAAAATGTAAATATTTTTATGATCAAATATAGAAAAAGGTTGACAAAATAATATAACAACTGATTTGAGTACTTACTTATAACATAACTACAGCAATTGTATAAAAACTCTCGAGTAAAATCCACATGTGCACTGAGAAAAAATGGCGTAAAAAGATAGCTTCGTACAAAACGGCTTTCAAGAAAGGCAGTGTTGCCAAAAGCATAAAAAATACACCGATTATTACGTGACTAAAATGTAATTAACACCTCCATATAAATTAAATACAATAATTTATCACTTCATAGTAAGAAAAAGATGAAGAAAAAGATTATATTTGAATATTGTAAATTTCATTTCAGGGTTGCCATAATAAATTGTCATACGACTGTAGATGTGTAGGTCTCAGGTCATTAAGTAAGTCATTAAATTAAGTAAGTTGTTAAATAAGTACAGGAAAAAAGATGGAAAATTATAAGATTATTAATATGGGATGGGAATATAAAAGATTGGGTATTTAGAGGGCTAAGATACCATTGGCTGGTTTGAGCGATTATTTTACATTCACCACTTTACCCATCACTGACAACTATATTACAATACATACTTGAATTTTCAAGAGTATGCTTCTTAGACAATATTCATGGTTGTTTTTTTTATGTTGAGATATCAATTTTGTATATAAAAATAGCTCCTGTGCGGAGCAATCCAACATTTGAGAAGAAAAACTCTAGGGACGCTTGATGTCATTAATTATTGTGAATTAAATATACATTTCAGAAGGTTAAATAGTCAAAACTGGTCATCAACATGTTACTTCAGTAATCAGCATTAAAGTGTTAATTTGATTGCTAATTATATGAAGACAAAATAATTGAATATAAAAGTGTATATATACATAAAAAGAAAGAATAACCCGCTAAGCGTCTATTTTAGATGCTTGTCTGCAGGTAGGATAGTAAGGATAGGGAAGGTAAATGTGAAAAATACATCACAAACACCCAGAACAATTTAAAATAAATCTTTATTGAATTCATTTTGCAATTGGCGGGAATCGAACCCGCAACGCCATTTTCGCAGTCGAGCGTCTAACCAACTACGCCTGTCTCATTTGAAGTGACTCAGATGCCATAGAGGAAACCAAGCCATGCACGAAGCAAAGTTGAGTTTTTTTTTTTAATTTTTAAAAGAGAAAAATTTGTGTTTTTATTATTCACACAAATATTTCAATTTCATACTATTTCTGTGAGCCTAAGCGGTTCATTATTAGAAATAGGTATCAAATTGTGGTAGAGTGGGTTCAACCGAGAAACTCTGATTTAAGAGTCCGCGAGACTAACCACGGGACCACAACCCGACACTTGTCGGATGCGTATTTGCAGTCCCGGTATAGGATGGAGCTAGGTGATGATCGTTGGGAGCTAAATGGTTGGTTAGTGAGGGTAATAGCGACCTGAGGGCCGGGCGCGGGTGCGGGGACGGGGGCGGGGGCAGGGGGGGGCGCGGGCGGGACGGCCACGTAGGGGTGCGGCATCATGACGTAGTGGGAGAAGCCCCGCCTGCTAATCCCCCCCCGAGCCCGAGGAGTAGTCCTCGGCATCCTCAGATGAGCTAGAATCTCGTGCGCCGTAATTCCGCCTCCAGTACCCGAAGCTGTGGGGGGACGCATCGGGTTCATCTGTGAAGAGGTCGCCGTCGAAGCTGAGGGAGTCATCTTCTGAGTCACTGTTTGTACTACTGCCAGCACTGAAATACAAACGTTTTATAATCCTTATATTCTATAGCAATCCGGCTGCATCGGGTCAAGTAGTAAAGTAATCGTTAATCCAACAACTAACAAAAATACAGCCGTGGCGTAGTTGGGTAGGAGCTTGACTGCGAAACTGGCGTTGCTATATAGTAAAAGCTAATTAATTCCAATAAAATTTTGCCTTTACTCAAAAAAAGAACCTGGTTCATTAAAAGATTTTTCATAATCTTTCATTAATTTCAATAAAATATATATTTTCATAGTTTAAAAAAATTCACTTAAAAATTCTAAAGAAGCAAAAAAGTTTTATTTTTGATTTTCTAAAACAAAAATAAACCGTTTAAAAAAAAAAGGTTTAAGATCTTTTTTAAAATTGATTTTATTTTTTATTGTTATAAAAAAAACTTTGTAAACATAAATTAGTGAATTTTTAATTTTTTTTTTTCGATTTTCGCAGTTAAAATTTTAGTCCCTTCAATTGAATTAATGAACTTTTACTGTATACTGTTTTCCGCTGTGCAAGGCCTTCGACACATCACTTTTTAAACTCTCACATTTTCTTTGGAATATTTGTGTAGAAGTTAAATTAAATTATACGATGTGGCGAGATTTTTGTAATATGGTTTAAAGAATTTACGGATTAATGTGTAAAGTTATGACGTACTATCTTAGATTCTACAATGCATCATATCTATAAAATTTGTCAGACACAGAATGTTGCCGACAAAAGCTTCAGAAGTTATGATCACTAAGAATATTATATTGATACGCTATAATAAGGTGAGCAGTGTTGAGCGAACGATGGAAAGGTACCGCACACATTCATAAGTGCAGATAAATACAATCTGCTATGGAGCGAATATACACTGCCAGAGATAGCAGCAATAGTCAAATTGTTTTATGACCATTTGGTGTGAAATTTTTGGTGGATGTGCCACCTCCAAATTCACAATACCACTAGGTTTCTGAAGAGCAAAGTCCAGTCTCTTGTCAAAAACCAACATTGTAATATTTGGAGCACGCGCAACTGTAGCGCAACATAGAAAGTGACAAGAAATAAGCTGATCATGCATAAATGCTACAGGCGGTCATTTGTCAGATATTAATTTTCATACCATCGCTTTCTATATTCCCGTTAAAATAAAGCTCCACCGCCTAATTTATCCCCTGCAGTTATAACCCCAACCACTTCTATAAAAGTAGCTAGATTATTTATCGATTGCTTGTCTGTTTGTATTTCCACCTGTTGATGAGAACACCTGTAGTTCTCGGATCTAGTGGTTTAACTCCAAAAGAAGTTTTGTACAATAGTATTACAAATATGTATTAAAATCATCATGTTATTCCATAAAGTTAATGCCAAATAAGTAAATAAGTTACCGAGTAATTCACCAAACAAATCTCTCGCTACTTATTGGCTAACTCTACTAAAATCTTTGTCAAAATCAAAAATTTAAATTAACTTCACACACGAAAGAAAGGAGAATTTTTTTCTTCAGTGAATAAATAGAATATATGTAGTGCGAAACTAATATATTTTTCACTATAGAACTAGCAATATGAATTTAAAACTAAAATAAAATTATAATGAACCTGTATATGTGAGCCGTTGTACCAGAGTCATCGATTGTTGGAGTTTTCTCAATTTCTGAAAACAGTTCAGCTAAGTAAGCTATACCCGTTATTTGCTAAGAGCCAGAGATCATTCAATAAGCAAAGAAAAGATCCGACGGGATAAAGTAATATTATCCCTCATTTAGTACAACAGATGACGCTGGTTCAGCTCTTTGTCAAGTTCACAGATTATTTATATTATACTTTTACTTATTGAACGAGTCCCGTGCTTAAACATTATTATTAAAAAACCAAAAGTCAAGAGACCCACTCAATATGACAAACACTGACAATAAAATGTTTTCGTGGATATAGAAATTCTACACCTACTAGTTCACATGATAACGTGTTTTTTTTTGTAAATTAAGTTGCATTTTAGCTTTTTCCATCTGACATTTTGTGGTGAAAGTGAGCGAGATTGCAGAGATAGTCCATATCTCACAAGAATGCATCGAGAATAAATACCTTATGCAACTGAGAAAGCTCTCTGCCCGGTGGGCGCGGCAATTGCTTACAGTTGACCAAAAATGTGTCTAGTTCGCAATTCGAAATGTTTGGGGCTGTCAAGCGCAGTCCTCATAAGTTTTTGGGTCGATACATCACTGTGGAGGAGACTTGAATCTACTATTTCAAATCAGGAGTCAAACAATGAGTCACAAACAGTCACTGGAAAGGTTGTTGTAGTTGTGATAGCCATTGCATTTTGGTTGATCACTTGCAAAGAGGAAAAACCCTTCTGAATTTAATAAAATTATTTGAGACTCCTCAGTTTCACTCAAATCACATTTTTTTGCCAGTTCAATACAAAATAATAAAGGCTTAAATGTAAAAGTACAAAAAAATGCACTTTTTACCGATTAAAATAACTGGAGAGCAACATTTCACATATAAAACTGACCCTTGAAATTAGTAAAAAGAGTGTTTTTAAATAAACCACGGCCCTTACTGTCGTAGGTCGGGATAGCAGGTAATAAGTAGTAGGTAAAATCCATCAAAATACAATACGATCCGAAAAGATTGCAAGAATTCCAAGAGTCGCAGTATTTAAAGACATAAACCAATTCTGTAGGGGGTGCCTAATACATTTGGCCACCACTGTATAATGGATTATGGAGTGAGAAAATGTTGTTTACACAAGTACAAATCAAACAAGCAATGAAAAATAAACTGTTTTTGGCATTTCATACACAGTTTCATGTTTCTTAAACACAAAAACATAATAAACATTCATATTTGAAAAGTAATTTGCCATCTACAATGATAATACAATGGATTTGGGCACTTTTGATTTGCACAAACTATATACATACTACATACATGGTTGAACATATAAGGGTTTAATTGACAGTATAAACGAAGAAGTCATTTTGTTGGAATGGAAATATAGAGGTTTGGGCATTTACAAGTATTACGAAGATTGCACGGTTTCGGTGATCACTTTATAAACTGTGATATTTACCATTCTACCAGTAAAATCGAAAACTTTACTAAATGTATTTCAAAAAGTTGTGTACATGCTTCAAGTGATAACACAATTAAAATATTCGTAAAAAATATGTTCAAAGGCGACATCTATGGCTAAAATTTGTAAGTTAGCAAAAACCTTTCATTTTTATGTAAGTAAAAATCTTCCAAATCTTTTCACATGCTAGGAATATCTGAAAATATCATTTTCAAATTTAAAATATTTTGTTGATTAAAATATTTTATAAATAAATAAAACATCAACAAACTCCATTCGATAGTTTGTTGATGTTTTATTTATTTATAAAATTCTAGTTTTGACAAACCCTCTTGAGTTTAATACAACCAAAGAACTGCTGTATGAGATTAATAATAATTAAAAAATTTATTGGAAATAGAAATTATTATTACATAGATCCATAAATAAAGCTACATTTCCTTATCCAGTCCAACATATATGTAATTTTATAAAATATACAAGTGACTAAATAATATTGACTTACTTTGCCGCTCCAAAAGAGTTTGTGCACGTTTTTGTTTGATTTCTTCATCCATATTATCTACCATTTTTTCTATAAAGGAATCTAATACGATGCTTCGACATTCTGAAGTTATTTTGGCCCTGAAATAAAGATACATATACACTTATAAATATATATGCATATAAGCGCCCTTGAGGTAATATTTTACAAAAATGGCGCTATACACATTATCCAAATTATTATTATTATACACATATATGTCACAAAGTGCACTCGTTTGATTCTCGTGAAATCGGATACTGTCAGGCAAGAAGCAAACAATATTAACTGACACAAATTCGTGGAAAAAAAAAGTCGCATAATCATTAAACGAACCTGCAAACCGGGCATTCTTTTTTCTTCATTTTCCAAGTAGCTATGCAGTGTTTGCAATATGTGTGCGAGCAGTTTAGAGTAGTCGCTTCGATGAAGAGATCGGCGCAGATGGAGCACTGTAATTCTGATTCCATTATTTTGTTTACATTATTTAAAACATGGGACTTTTCTTTATTAGCTATCATCCTGTGCGCCCTATAACCGGAGGTCGACGGGTTCTCATTCGGCATATTGGTCAGGTCGATAATTATAGCATCCGTAGACTTCCCAGTATCAATTATTTCTTGCGAGTCTTTTATTTTGTTCGTGACCTATGACAAAATAAAACGTTTTATTCGAACATTATGGCTGTTCCAATAAAAAAAATCAGATGACACATTGTAAAACTGGCTTATCACAAAATTCTACCGCTACTGTAGGGTGTCATTAAGGTGTTGTTGTTTGGAAGTTATAAAACTATGTCAACTTTACAAGTATGAAAATTTTATTCTTGAGAACAGGAACGCTCTTAATACGACCCCTAAAATGGCAGTAGTATGACTCCTAATTTTGTAAAACAGATAATAATAATAGTGTTATTTTAAGGTATACAAGGGGATTTGTTAGTAAAAAATCTGTGAAAATTGAATGAGGTTATGAAAAAAGTAATAAGGTGAAGTTATGAACATGTTTCAACATATTTCAGTGGTTTGTTGATTATTTTACATGTTTTGTTTACAATTATACTGAAAAATATAAATAAAAAGAAATTAAAGAAAAGTGTTTGATAAAATTATGATATATTTGACACATAAAAAGTAAGAAGAATTACATTTGTATTTTATTGTTTGAAATTCCTGAAAAATTATATCAGCGACCGAATTATATCTAACATAAAAAATATATATACTGTGTTGACGGTTGAAAAACAGAAATGCTAGGACATAATGAAAAATGCTTTATTCTCGGTCAGGTGATTCAGTATACATTGTTGTATTACCAGAAATGAACTTTGCAAAAAAAGAGAAAAGATAATGGATGGCATAAGAATAGTATCTGTAAAATTGAATTCCATGCCACCACATATTTTTTTTTACTTCAAAATATATCAAAATAAAGACCTCTTGAAGCTCTTGTTGTCTCTGCATCATGGTGAAATTACAGGTATCTGTTTTCTGTGCAATAATGAAATTAAGTTGTTCCTTTTCCTTTTCCAACTTTTTTTGGACCAAAGTTTCTTTTTCAATCAATTCTTTCTGTAAAATGAACAGAAATAAAATACATTTTAGCACATAAATTGAGAAACAAATCATGTTAATGTGTATTAAGCGATATACATACACAAAAGTTTGTATTTTAAGTAGCATTTACATGTTTATTACATTAATTGATTCGGTAGTTTATTTGTAGTGATTTCTATCCTATTTTATTAAAATTTTACTTGGTAAATACTATTATTTCTCAAAATCAATTGTGACACGTGTTTCGATGTATTCAGTATTACTATCAAATACTGCACAAAATGAGTAAAAAATGTCAAGAGTTGAGCTGGGGTTTGTGCATTCCTTTATATTTCATAACATTAGTAAAATTTTCAATATTCTAACACACGATTTGACAGCCGATTTGCTATAGACAAAATATCAACACCAGAGACTAAAAGGAAACTTACTTGTAATTTTAGCAGCTCTTGCTCAGACTGCTCGTTTCTTTTCATCAATAATTCGTGTAAATGTTGTTTTTCTTTCTCTCCTTCATTAAGACGCTCTTCTAACAATCTTCTTTCATGTTCTAATCTTTCTTCAGCTTCTTTCCGAACCGCTTCTAGCTCCGCTTGCTCCGCCATCCTTGCAGCTACCTGAATTCATAAGATAAAATATTCATTACTAATAGTAATGGCTGCCTCTCAGTTTGAAATATGATCTCTAGTAAAAAAAAAAGAAGAAAAAATCTGCATATTGTTTAGAACCTAAACATGAAGACAAACTATGATAAGTACAAACCTGTTCATTCATTTGATTTTTCATCAATTCAGCTTCCCTCATAAGTGATTTGATCTGATCTTGGAAATTCCTTTCAGCCATTTCGTTAGTTTCTTTGGTGAGATGTTCCTGAATTTGCATTTGCAACTGCAATGATTCTATATGCTTCGTTTTACTATCCTGTTCAACCCTCATTTTCTCTCTCAATTCATTGATTTCCTAAAAGCAACAATCGTACATGTAACTAATTATATTTAAACTCGATGTATGTTTGCGAAGGTGGGTAGGTGATGGAAGACCATAATCATACATACTCTTTCGCGAGCCGCTTTAAGATTTTCAGCTTCCTGTTGTCTCAATATTTCCATTTTCTCTATTTCTGTTTTTAATTCGTGTTCTTTTTCTTGCAACTGTTTTTCCAGACATTCTAATTTAATCTGTTTAGAGCTTGTAACTTCCTCCAATTGCTTTTGGAACTCGTCCCTTTCTTTTTGTAAACGCTCTACGAGAGCTTTATTTTCTTCCTCCAGGGTTTTTTCGTGCAATTTTTGTTCCAAAAGAGTCAGCTGAAAAAAGTAAAAATATTTTTTTAAATTGGACTTTCGCGCATATATAAAATGTTTTAATCTTGTTAAACCTTATAAAAAATAGCCCTTTAGTAATTACCTCCAATTTTTTTATTTCGTCATTCATTTTACCCTCAATTTCCTTTTTTTCAAGCTCGCTTTGTTTGAGTAAAATATTTTTTTGCCTTTCAATTTCATCTTCCCTTCCTTTCAGGTCCTGAATTCGCTTATCGTAATGACATTCCAGAGTATTGATCCTTTCCAGTAGATTGATTTGAAGGGATTGTTTTTCATTGACGATGTCAAAATGTTTCTTTTTAGCGGTGTGTATTTTTCTCTTCATGTTTTCCAATTCGATATTTTGAGAACAGTCAAATTTATCTTTAGCATCTTGTATTCTGTTCCCGACGTCGTCAGCTCGAGAAGTAGAATGTTTCCTCTTACGAGACTGAGGAATCTGATCGCCGCGAAGATGGAAAGTATACACAAAGTCTCCCGGGAGGTCCAGCTGCACGACGTCTCGGTCCTCGAGAGGAACATCTACATTTTGGTCTATTCGCCGCCCATTGATGATGGTTCCGTATCGACTCGTGTCTCGTATAGTCCACGTGGAGTCCGGGGTCCGCTGCAGGATACAGTGGGAGCGAGATATCGCCACACACGGGATCACCTCCGTGTTGGAGAGAGCTCGGCCGATGGAGAACTGCGGAGGATAAAGATTCATTCAAAATCTAATGTAAGGATGGCATTTAGTTTTAGATATGGGCTGGCTCGTGTACTACTTGTGTGTGGATAAGGATGTCTGCTGCCAAAACTGTCAATAATAACTAATAATTTATTTTATTTAGCCCAAAATATCTTCAAAATATGTGTTGATTACTAAGCACAAAATATGTGTGTTGATTATTTAGCGCAAAATGGTATATAAGTGCCAGTGTTGCCATATGCCAAATCTAAAAATCTGAATTACACAGTCTAGAAATCTATTTAAAATCTGTTTACAATCAATAACGCAAAATCTATATGAAATCTGTAAAAAATAACTTTTGAAACCAATAAATTATGGTAGTTTATTGAAAAACTAACATTTTTGAGAAAATAAAACAGTACGCGTATTTATTTTTTACTTTTTTATACATGTTTTTATTAACTTAAGAAATCAAATCCTTTTCTGTTTTTAGTTTGTAGCATGGATCATTGTTAAGTATTTGTTTTGTTAAGTCCTTCTATTATATATTCTATTTTAGTACCAAAACGGATACGTGCCTATTTGCCATTGCTTTAAAATTTTGATATAACTACCAAGATCTGTTAAACAGAACTTACAGCATGCATATTCTTCACCCTTTTTTACTTGTTTTTAACCAAGTCTTAAAATAATTATCTTCCAGCCAGCACTGATTAAAATGTTGCGTCTTACGCGACTTTTTAGCTAACATGATAAAAAAAAAGAACACTCAGACATGAAGAACTCAAACTCAGAACAAAATAGACATGTTTTGGGGAATCCCTCTTAGTATGCTGCGTAAATTGCGTAACGTTGCCATGACAAGACAAAATAGTACCATACCCAATAATAAATAACGCACCCCAATATAAAACAAATACACCTACTTATTATCAAATGTTAATCATGCTCGAGTTCATATATATATTTTCTCTTCTGTTTTATCATAGATTATGTCCAATTCCAAAAATCTGTATAAAACTAGAATAAAATCTGTGAGTTGAAAATGAGTTGGCAAAAACTGGATGAAAGTAGACTGAACGCAGTTGAAATGCAATCTCTTAGATAAATGTGTGGCAAAACAGTAAATGATAGAAGTTCAAATGGTGATATAAGGAAATAAAGAACGCAAGGCTAAAATAAGCATAATCGATAAAATTAAGAAAGGTGTGTTGAGATGGTCGGGCATATAAATCGAATGAGTGAAGGAAGAACAGTAATCAATTTATGAGGCGAATGCAGTTGGAAATAGAAGCAGGGGCAGACCGAAGAAAACTTGGCATGATCAAGTAATTCAAAATTTTTAAAATGGTCAGGTCAGGAGTCGGAATAATCGGCGGGTATGCATGAGGAGATACATTAATGTGGAAAAGGCTAGGATTGTTTGTAAAGACAGATTGATGTGGCATTTTATTCTCTTGCCTACTCCTATGGGATGCGTTGTGATGGTTAGATATATTTTTTTATAATGATATAAATTTTAGAGGTATAACCATCATTACTTACAACATCCCACACCAATGGCCAAGTAGTTATTTTGATTGCTAATACTTGAGATTTTTTTTCTTGATTTCAATGTCTGTTCATGTTAAATTTATTTATGATCATCTTAGCTTATAAAAGGATATCAAAGCAATGTTTTCTCTTCAATATGAAGAAAATAAAGAAACAATGGTTTTATTCCAACCCTGGAGATTAGACTAAACATGTGGAGGACTTTGAACAGTACATAGAAATCCACCATATTGTGACCAACAAAGATTTTTAAAAAAATGTAAGGGAACAACAGCAATTTAATCAAGATTTTGTTGTTGTTGTTGTTGCTTGCCTTTATTTAGAGTGTTTCAATTACAGAATGTTTGAGAACAATGTTTATACAGGTATTGAAAACAGGAAAAATACATTTTTTTTCATAAAGAATTATTCTTTAACTTTATTTTTGATCATCTTAGCTTGTGAATTAAGTGTAAAAAATGTATTTCTCCCACCAATTTGAAGAAAACAAAAAAAGTGTTTTCTTCAATCCCTGGAGATAAGACATACAACATATGGAAAGGTTTGAACAGAAGTAGAAAATCTACCATATTTTGATTTAACACAAAGGTAAAAAATAAATCAAAAGAAAAAACAAAACCAAGAGAGCGATATTTTTTTTCTCTTACCTTTGAATTATTTACTTCAATCACAGAATGTTCAGAAAAATCTTTATGTAGAGGTTTTGCACAACACAGTTTCGGAAAATTTGGTTCAGCCATATTGATGTCCGCACCAGTCAATACAGAATTTGTATAAGTATACAAAATACTATTTTCATAGCGATTAATGTTTTTTTGAGGAACAAGTTTTCGAGCTAACACAAAATAATAGTTTTCGAGTAAAACTATAAGCAAATGAACGACTAATGAAATTCAGGACATGAACAGCACTCCGTCCATTATAAAATTCGGACGACATTTAAAGACAGGCGCACAAATTACATGATGGGCGAGTCACAATAGTATATCAGAGCGAAGAATTAATTTTGTTGTTTTCACTGGTGAATACTGCAGTTTACAACGCAATAAAGTAGAAAATACTATATACGTTTACCAAGAACTCGAAATACCCTTTCGCTTACTTATTTTTTTAAAATATTATAAAGCATTCAACATCCCCATAGAACACTACGAAATTTACCAGATAAACAAAACCGAACAAACGTTCCAAAACTGACATAACAGAATGGCTCCAATCACAGACAATACATTTTATAATTTGTTAGTCATAGACAATATACTGAATATCTAAGTACCTACCCAATAGGTACACATGGGTGTGAATACAAACATTAGTGGTCTATTATTTTAATTTATTCACTTGTCAGATCGAACGTTAATTTTCAAAAACTGTCCTTGTTATATCATGGAAAAGAAGTTGGCACTTTGACTATTTTATGTTTTACTTTTCTGAAAACCGTAATTACAAATGTAATATTGTTTGCATCGCTTTTCCTGAGGAAGTTGATAAACTCAGTATTTATTACATAGAAACATAAAATATTTAATAAATATTAACATAATAAATACAAAAGTTAATCCGTATCCGTTCTCTACGTGGAATCCACAACCAAGCTGCATCCAACCTCTTGTCAGTTACTAGCTTCATTGCACCTTTTGTGTTAGGTCCGCGTACCGAAATTCAGGCGAGAACTGCTGACGAATTATTAGCAGTGACAATCATGGGTGGTGGAAACCTAATGATAGAAATTAATTTGATTATCGACTTGTTTTTCTTAGTTTTAGTTTTGTAAAGAAAAGCCGATCCTATATATCGGCCACCGATTTCCCTCCCCACACTCAATAAAATATGTAAATAACGGCTTCTGTGGTATATATAAAGTTAGTGTACATATTTGGCTGCATGAGGGTTCAAATTAGATTTCCGTCTAGGTCAAAATAGATATGTATTTTTTTAATGATATTTATTTTGATTTTTTTTCCTCCTTTTATTCGTAATTTTCTGTCATTTTTTGGTTTTTAGGATGCCTTCACTATCGGGTGCGCTGTGAATGCCTCTAGTGCCGTGTAAGGGGGCGTCATAAATGGTATAATATATTTCATGTAATTGTTATTATTTTAATTGTCATGATATCTGATATATAATAATTTGATAATTTAAATGTCCATATCTCAAATTAATTGACAGCCGAAAATAGTGATATAAAATGTCTTTGAAATATCCGACAAAAAGAGGCATGTAATACAACGTCGGAACCTGTCGCTCGAGGGTTGTCGTTGACACATGCAGAAGCACATAAACAAATTATATTTCTTATTTTAAATACAAGTAGGGTAAAATGTAAAACTACGAACTTGTTAACCAACCAATCTAAATAACCACGTGAACACATTGCCATTCGAAGGCGTTATATATATATATATATATATATATATATATATATATATATATATATATATATATATATATATATTGTATATTTGTATAACAGAAATATGTACGAGTACAATCGGGCTATAGTCCCGTGGACTCTGAAACAGAGCTTCTGAGTTAGACCCCACTCAATTATAATTCGATTTCTGGGCCGCTTAGACCACAAAGTTGTATGGAATTGAAAATTTGGTGTCATAATAAGAACGTAAATAATTATCTTAAAAAAAAAAAAAAATTGTATATTCATGTATATTATCATTGAAAATATTGAAAAATTGTGCCAATCGACGAATTTTCGTTTAAAAAAACCTATTCAAACCTTCAGCTTGCGTCGTATCATTTCCTTACACCCATGTAGGTACATCATCTACTCATAAGCATTTTACTGAGCTCGCGTTCTACTCGTACGATGCTTTTTAAAGTCTCATAAAAGATTTTTTATCGCAACGTAGTCTTGAGGTATTAGCAATTTTACCCCTATCTGCATGTTTAATCTCAGTACATAGTTTTTAGTGTACAAGTTTTCCCCCTTTGCATACCTACTGTGTTCATGTAGACCTGTTTTCTTTTACTATACGAAGGGCAAGATTACACAGGGTGGTTATGAACTCAAAGCGAATTGTATAAAAACATGAACAATTCAGCGTCATTGGATTTTGAAGGCGGTCAATTAAATGATATTAAGGACCTTTCTCACAGAATAGGGAAAATTGATAAAATCAGAGATTTTTTTCTACTTCATCGATTGAGTAGGTAATTATGAAGTTATTATAAAAAATAAAACATCAAATCATTTCTTAAATGTTTCAGTTAGAATTTGAAATAGAGGCGCGAGGTGCATATTGAAACTCAGTCGTGTTGTGGTCCCGTGGTTAGTGTTGCGGACTCTTTACGTTCGAGCTCACTTTACCACATGTTGATTCTCTTTTATAACGCTCAGCCTACGAAATGAAAAAGGTGAAAATAGAAATATTATTTGATACACATTTAAAAATAATCTAAAAGCTATGTGACAAGAATATCAGAGAAACTATTTGTATGTAATTTCGAGGTCCATATGAGAAACATATAATGTTGCCGTACATTTTTAAAATTTTCATAGTTGTATGGTTTAACTGAAAGAAACGTTACATGTTATTTGCAACATATTTATATATAACTTTTTGAAATTTGAGTAATGTGGTTATCAACCAGGGGTAGAATGGTGAATGTTTCGCAATGCATAAAGTGATCACTTGAACCTATCAATGTCTTACGTTCACTAAATATCCCATATTTAATTTCCATATTCCCCTCTCCATAAAAATGTCCATCTATGTTGACATATTAAATGTAACCTGTTTATTAAATGTAAAATGTAACCAATCAAATTTAAACTCATTATTGATTCTTGTAGATATGTAGGTTAGTAGGTACTCTTATTATTATTATTATTCTTACCCTTATCCGCGCAGTGTCATGCATATACAATGCATTCTATTGATGCAGATTTATCATGATCGTTAATAAATTACAAAATGATTAGTCCTTTGCTTCAGATGCCCATCAAGAGTGATATAAATTAAGTTGTAAAATTATAATAAAAAACACTTTATTTCGACCCCTTCGGGATCGAATCTGGGACCTCCAGCACGGTAGCCAAACGCTATTACACTATACGCTGTAGATTACTACAGCGAACAAAGCGATATTATTCACTTGATTAAAATTGTGGGGCAAGTTATTTGTCAATAAATTAAACGAAAGTATTTGAAAATTTCGACTGTTTCGCAAAACCGTGTATTTTGGACATTGAGGCGATCATGAATATGAAACCGTGAGTAGTTACATAATAAGAATACTGCGCACTGAATCAGAGAATTAGAAAAAAATCACTAAGTATTAATTGTAAAACAGCGTTGACGATTAAATAAAATGAAAAATAAAATACAATTTCATAGTCACATCATGTCATTCGTATGACGTCATCCAATGCTTTTTTTAGTCAAACGTATTACATCGGTATACAAAAGTTGTATGAACTATAATAAATTATTGTTCCTAGTGTTTCTTAATAAAATAAATCAATAACTTACTCGAAGACGAGAAAAATGAAACTGAAAGAATACTATACACTTTTTTGATCTCATTATCCAAGATGCAATAATACTTTATTGTAATAAATAGAAATAATATAAAAAATATGTACACAAATGTAAATGGTGAACGGTTTTTGAAGACAAAATAAATTAATTCAATAAATCATCTCAAAAATATGTTTATCAAGCTCACTTTTCCTAAGAGTTATGAAAAATATGTTTATCAAGCTCACTTTTCCTAAGAGTTATGAAAAATATGTTTATCAAGCTCACTTTTCCTAAGAGTTATGAAAAATATGTTTATCAAGCTCACTTTTCCTAAGAGTTATGAAAAATATGTTTATCAAGCTCACTTTTCCTAAGAGTTATGAAAAATATGTTTATCAAGCTCACTTTTCCTAAGAGTTATGAAAAATATGTTTATCAAGCTCACTTTTCCTAAGAGTTATGAAAAATATGTTTATCAAGCTCACTTTTCCTAAGAGTTATGAAAAATATGTTTATCAAGCTCACTTTTCCTAAGAGTTATGAAAAATATGTTTATCAAGCTCACTTTTCCTAAGAGTTATGAAAAATATGTTTATCAAGCTCACTTTTCCTAAGAGTTATGAAAAATATGTTTATCAAGCTCACTTTTCCTAAGAGTTATGAAAAATTATGTGAAAAGTTTTGCACGCTTAAAATAAAATAAAAATCCATTTTAAAATTCCACAAAAAAGAGTTTGTAACGATTTCTTTGAAACTATCCGCACTGCCCTTTCCTTTTTACCGATTGTGACTACAAATTCACAATTCTTTATGAATATTCTGATTTGTGGATGAATGCAAATTCCTTCTTGTTTTCTTCATTCATTCTTCAAACCCTCATCTGCCCCGATGGTGCACAGGGCACTGCATCATACCAACGCAGTGTTATCTTGATCGTTAACACGTGAAAGAAAGATGATCAATCCTTCGATTTAGGTACCAGTCCAGGGTAATATTGAATAAATATCAGAGTGAAAAAAACATTTTGATTTATTTGACGCCCCCCTGGGAATCGGACCCGAGATCTCCAGTATGGTAGCCGAGCGTGCTGACCTCCAGTACGATTACACTACGGAGGCGGACAAAATATTATTTTGGATTTCTTGTTTTACTATCACTTACTATTGGATATTTAGCATTTAGGGAGTCGAATTCTGCACCGTCATTGTCCATTACTTTTAATTTGTATAAATACTCACAGGTACTCACATGATACAATTCCCCAATGGAATTATATATTACATAAGGACTAATCCTAATATCTTGGGGATAAAACGATAACCATCGTTGTGTATGGTATAAAGTCATCAACAATAAACAAACGTTGATAAACTATGAATAGTAATAAGTTAGGTAATAAAAGTTATACATTTAAAAATACTGTCGACGCGCGGCGCAGGGGTAAAGCGAAAAAAATCTTTTGGAGTCTGATAGCCACAAATATTTTGTAGGCTTTCAATGCCGCTCTTTCATCTACGAGGAAAGCCGTGTGATGTAACATGGGTGCATAGTCAGCGCAGGGGTCAGCAGGCCGTGTCTCGCGAGCCGCTTCGGGCCTCTTTGCACAGGTATTTGGGTCTTCAACTCAAGCTTCATCTCCACTACGCAGACTCCAGGATATCGTGATGGGCAAAGCGGGCGTTGATTATTAAGGATTATTAATTATTGATTTTAAGGTGTATACGTAGATAATAAATAAATGTTCTCCATACAGTAGTATTTTAACTAAACCAGGCCATAAAATACCAGGCCAGATAGCGTATGGCCCCACTTTTGATTGTGATTATTCCGAATTTACAATATTTATTGATTATGTGCATTGCATATGTTTAAAATGTTTATATTCAATCTAAAAAATATGTTAAATGTTAAAAAAAAAATTATATCATTAAAAAAATCTATCTGCAGGGTGTACCTTTTCATTAAAATCCTACTGCTCGATTTTTATATGAATAATTCGTATAAAAAAACTCACTCTGCAGAGTATAATCTTTTCATTAATATCTCAGTACTAGAGTACTCATTCTATTAATATTTACCTCTAGAGAGGTAAATATTAATTTTTAATAATACTTTGAACTGGTACCTAAAGCGCATGACTAATCACCCTGCTTCATATGATTAACGATCATGTAAATATTAGGTCGACCTGACACAAAACCCAAAGTATCAATTGATGCCGATAAAGGGTGTATCATATACGACTATCAGCTAGATTAAGGTTTTAAATGTAAATTCACAGTAAAATCACCATACAATTTTGTTTCACATTTTCCATAAATTTCGCAACTTACGAGTAGTTCATAAAAAAAATGCTTTGCAAGAGAATGCCTGTCATGAAGCCTAGTTGCTTCTGTATCAGATTTGGGAATGCGGTGGGAAAGCTTTCAATATATGTATAAGCTAGTACGAGTGCAAAAAATATTGATTTTTATTGTTTTTTCGTCATTAATACATATTTGAATATTAAATAGCTAAAAATTATATTACGGCTCTATGAAAACGTTGAGATTGTGTTGTCTCACCAGAAAGTCTGGCAACCCCTGGCATCGCGAAAAGTGCACAGTGCATGTACAGTGTATAGGCTGTAAGTGCTTCCTCACGTTTCCGGTTCGCTCCCAAGTAGGCACGGAAATTTCGATATGTACCTACTCCAAAAGAACTAGAGCAAAATAGTCATTGAAAAGATTTTCGGATGCCATTCTTCTCGGGATATTTTAAAATTCTATTGAATTATTTTGACTGACTAGTTCTTGTACTTTTGGTTATATTTAACGGCGAATTTTTGACATAACACTTTTTTGCAGACCTGCAAACGAAAAAACCTCGCTCTTTAAAATTCTTTCGCCTATTGAATTATTATAACTTTATTATATATTTATCACTCTATCTTTCTTAATAATCCGCGATATAAATAGAAAAATAGATTTTTCAAAACTCTTGTTGAAGGTAAATTCTATAAAAAATAGTTTTTACGACTAAAGTCGCTAGTTTTAGAATCGCTGGTTGCTACATGATGTTAGAATAGATAATATCAGAGTCCATGATGCGGTTTGCTATTGGTTTTGTTAGAAGTTTACATTTGGCGAATGGGTCAACCACAAATATTAACTATAAACTTCGCAACTACAATCCGCGGTTCACTTCCAATACCTCGAATTGGAACTATTGGAGGATTGGAACATTACCCTCAATGGTTACAAATTAGATATTAGTTTTTTAAGTATTCAATGCCATTAAAAAATAAAAATAAAAACCATATTTGTCAGTTTTACTTCCTCTTTTAACTCTTATTCGCACCCAACGGTGCATAGGTTACTCCACCACATCGACGCAGTGTTGACGTGATTTCGTGAATATTTATGAATATTTTTACCTCAATAAAGGGTGATATTCAATATAAGTGTGAAAAATCATTGCTATTTGACTCCCTTGGGAATCGAATCTAAGGTAGCCAAATACGCTAACCATGACAATTCGAGAGGCGAAAGTTTAGAAACAAAAATATATTTCATTAGCATTTACATTTTTTTGCTGTTATCGCGATAAAATGTTTTGAAAAATATACCTACATATATTTTATTATTATTAATTAACATATTTATTTCGTTCTTAATTGTGTTTGTACATTATTGTTATCGAAGAATGTTTCAAAGCAGGCAGAGTATGTAAATATGTAGTTTTATTTTTAACCCTTCAAATGCATTTAAATTGTAACACACTCGATCAAATTCGAAACGGGTTTCAACACGGCAATGTGCGTAAGGACCAATGCTCAATGCACTATCTGGATGGAGATAGGGGCCGGAAGAAGATTTTATCTTAAAATAATACATATATACCCATACAATGTCAGCAATCATTAATCACAGTAGACTAAAGCGTTATCGCCTCTGACAGGTATAAATGGAAAAGAAATTAATGTTTCCCCAAAATAAATGCAGCGCTTTTTTCCCGTAAGGGTTTGTGATAGCTCATTCCATCCTCCAGATGTACCTATATGTTGATACACATACTAACATAATATATATTGCGAGTGTATACAAACCTGCTGCAGAGATTATCTTCCATTCTCCAGAGAAAGCGCATCTTCCAGAGACAAGGGTCGGATGATAAATGGTACGAGCAAATAGACAGCACGTTTTTCGTTTTCAAGATATCAAATTTGAAGGAATAAGGAATCGCATATATAAAGGAGATGTAGTAGTGTGACGCGTGACACAAAACATTACACGTATATCGTACAATATAATTTGATGTACGAATCACGAAAGTCATTGTACCTTGCTTAACAGCCAGATTATCTTAGCTAGTATTATAGAGTTAGTTTTAGTAATATAATATAAATATAAGTTCTATATATAGTGTATCAGCTTTTGCATATCAGTCAGAACTGACGATGAGACTGCCATTATACTAATTATTTGATTATTAAGAATATTAGAAAAAAAGTTAGAATTGAATACTGTATAACATTGGTATTTCAGGCATTATGGTCGTAGTATTAAAAAAAAGGAACCTTCGTTCGACCGTCGCGGCGGTCGAACGAAGTCCGACGCGTCGTCCATTAATCACGGGATTCAAAAATACTCCTTACACACTGACACGCTCTGTATAATATACACCAAACGTATCAATGTAGTAAAAGTGCAGTATTATAATATGAAAGTATATTTATTTACCATAAATTTATTCTGTATAAGTACAACTTTTAATTCGAACAACTTCGAGATTTTCCATACGGAAGCTACTACCAAGTGTGGATAACTTTGTGATGCCTTCGGCATTTTCAAACTCGTTATCGATCCGTGCGCTCAGGATGTTAGAGTTACCAAGAAAATAATGAATAATTGCATTTTAACCGAATTGAAGTCAACTTAATGATATCTACACAACGTAGGTAAAACGTTAATTTTCGTTTTGAATCTATGACCACTATTTTGTGCGAATCCTACGCAGAAAATAATAATAAATGAATAAAAGGAATTATTAATATAATAAACAAACAAGTGGAATCGTTTGATCCAATAATTCGGGGGAATCATCCCAAGACTACTGGTCCAGAGTTAGTATTAGTAAGAAATAGTGGTAAATTTATTGATGGTATTATGAGTAAGGAAAAAATCTAATTCTTTTATTGTACTTTCGTGTGGAAATCCAATCTTACATTGCTTGTTCGGTTTTGTACAAAAGATGTAAAAACAAGCCCTAATCCGAACAGAACTTTCCCTCGTAGACAAAGCCATTAGTGTTTTTGCCAATTAGTAAAGATACCACAAAAACATTAATGAAACTGATTACTTATTAAATTAAACCGAACCATAGGGCAATTCTGTTCACTATTTACAATATCAGATGATAGATAAATATTAATTTCGCGCAATTATTTGTTTTGGAAAATAACAACACACAATATTTGTATTTATTTACTATTATTAAATTTATCGACGCGCGAATATGCGTTAATATCATTACACACATCACGTTAATATCATTACACACATCACGTTAATATTATTATACCTTGAAATTAATGTCTACAAATTACCACGAAAACAATAAATGAGTTGATTATCACAAAATATGCTAATTAGTCTGAAGACTCGATAGTTGCTCAATAATGTTCAAACCCTTTGTTGGATTTTTGCAAGTTGCTTGCATATAGGAGAGAGTACTTAGTTTGCATTTATGCAAATGAAAAACAACCCCAGGAAACCTGGAAAATGACGATTTTTCTGTGTTGGGTAAAAAAAACCGTCGGTTGAGTCTTGATGTATAATATCAACAAGAACACTACGCCTGAAACAATAAACAAATCATATTCTTTTCAAATATCGTCGGTCTGTTATAAATAATATTGGAAAGATGGCTGATATTCTTATATAATTTTAATAATAAACATATATCTATCTAATTAACTTTCATTTAAGGTTTTTAGATTTTAATGAGATTAAATATTTTCTTAACGCAGGCCTAATTTTTGGGTAATCGACAGTTTAAAATGAATGGGATTTACCCTGTGTTCTAAATATAACAATTGAGTAAATATAATTGGGTGAATTCCACAAAAGTTATCAGCGATTAATTTTTGGCATAAAAAACAGCTTTCGTTCAAAACATATCCATGTTATGACCGTGTCTTTGAACTATCACTGATTTGTAGGTATTGTCCGCGTTTTATTTACATTTAAAATAACGAAAATAATATTTTTCACGTAATATTGGCTACGCATCGAAAAAGTTTTATTATAAATTTAAAAAAAACAGAGATAACATCGTAGAAATGCGATCTATACGAATGTGAGTAAAAAATTATATATTACGGAATTATAGAAAATAAGATATTAGAAAGGGGTGTAAGGCTGATACTATTTAAAAAAAAAGTTCTTTGAGATGGATCGGATATGTGGAACTAATGTCGAGAGAATGACTAACATAGTATAAATAGTATAAATGGCAATAGGAGAAAAAAACGAGAACGGCCAAGAAAAACTTGACACGACCAAAAATATCAGAACCTGAAACCTGGTCGTGTCAAAAGTCTTCGTTTATATGACTAGATAGATGTATGTGAGGCAGGAATGTGTGTCAGGATAGACGAGTTTGGCGTTCCATCCTTTCTGTCTACTCCTGCTATTTAAATATTGATAAAATTAAAAAAAATATCTTTTTGTTAAATACATTAAAATAAAAATGTTTTATACGTATTTAAAAAAGAAAATAATATGAAGAAGTCCAAAAAATGTGGAACGCTTCACGATTTTGCGTGTCATCCTTGCGCAGGGGCCATGCTAATCTTCTCTGTATCGTTCCAATTTTAGTATATGTACTGCCGAAGCGAGTACGGTAGATGAGCCGTTAAAAATGTATATATCTTACAAACTCATCATCCTTGCATATGCGAGTTCGTAAAATGACAATGGTTTGAATATAAGCTAAAATTGTATTTAAAAAGTTTTGAAATAAATCAATAGATGTCACTAATAGCAGTAACTTCGCTAGATTGGTAAGCATCTAATCGATTTTCATTTGTAAAGCCATCACGCCATAAAAAAAGATTTTTTTTTTGTATTTGGTTTAATATTAAATAAATAATAATTATTTACGTAAAAGTAAATTTTATGATTTTTTCGACTCCATATTGCATTAGTTATCGCGTTTGGCAATCGTGGTGGAGGTATCACGTTCGATTCCCGGGGAGGGGGGGGGGTGATGTAAAAAAAAAAATAAACAGAAGCCAAATTTCATAATTTCATAATTTTTTTTTTTTGTTTTTAATTTTTTAAAATTAAATACATGATATAGGAATAATTGAGGAAGCATATACAATTTTTAAAAGCATGTCTGCAAGTATTTTAAAAGTAGTTGATTTAGTATTTAGGAGGAAGGTATAAAAATACGTCCAACTCATGTATACGATTTTTTTTTTTAATTAGCGGGAATCGAACCCGTGATGCCAGTTTCGCAGCCGAGCGTCTACCTCACTATGGCAGGGCCGACGCCTGTCGTTTTTTTTCTAGTTGGAATTTTATAACTAGAAAACGAACCTTAATCTATTTTTTTTAATTGTAATATAAATGCATATAATAAATATATGCCCGCCCTCCTCAGATTAATATTGTAGCTACTCGTATTTACAACACATATATGTATGTAAATAGCTAAAGCATTAGTTTGGGGGACTCTATGAGGTATATGATATATTACGTTGTATAGTACATACATACATATGTAGTTCATTCTGCAAATTCCATACTCACATGCTTACCAAATAAAGTACAGGGGTCCCCAACATTTCGCATAAATCGCTATTTTGTATATTAAAAATATTTTTTTTTGTCGATGATGCAAAAATTCCTCATGTACGTGCTTATATTTTATTTCACGCTTATAAATTCTTTAACATGCGTAAGAAATGGAGAAAACAGAAAAAAAATATGGCCCTTCATACGTTAAATTGCAACATAAATTTCTTTAATTTTTTCTCCATAAACAATGTTCTCGTATCGAATGTCAAAATCTTGGAAATTCTTTAAATACATATATGGTTTTGAAAACAAAAGAGTTATTGAAAGGTCAGGAGTTAAAAATATTTATTCTTAAAAAAATCGGACTTGAAATAACTTGCGGCTCCTAGCGTTGCCGAACGCTGACTAAATTCTGTGATTACGATAAAGACCTTAAGGACTCGATAACTCGTTCTTACGACATAAACAGGTTTACCATATGTAATTGTGGTGTATTTTATGTAGACACATTCGAACATTCAATATTCGCTCACATTTTCAGGAACCATTTATGTGCGAATGACTAGTCATTCAGTTTTGAAAAATATTTACAGGCTGGCCTAGGCCCGCCTGTAAATGTTTTTCCCCATTCTACCATATAATATTTTTAAATTCTCGGCAGCATGTGGCATTTCTGTTGAAATAAAGCTTACATACACGTATGTCTCGATGTTGGATGTTGGATGTTAGCGTGAGAGAAGGTTCTTTCTTGCACAATATTCTCTTTTGATGAAAACATTTTTCTCGGAACTTTGACAAGAATAGGAAGTATGGCTTTTAGGGCCGTCAGCAAGTCGGAAATCGGAAGTAGGAAGCAACCTTAAGTGAAGAGAGATCTACCGTGAAATGACCGGTAACAGCTTGCATCGTAAAATGCAAGATAGTAGTGATGGGGTAAAAACAACTCGGAAATGGGCTAGTCGCATTCATTTAAATTTAAATTAAAGGTATGAAACTAGCCAATTTTAATTTTAGACCACTTAGCTCATTACTCTTCTGTCCCTGCCACGCTGTCCCTACTATTTTTCTGCCTTTTCTCTTCCCATATGGCAGTAATGTTTTTCACCTTTAAGTCCTTAAAAAATGTCATCTAAATTGGAATCAAATATATTCCACTTCTACGTTATTTAGCGTAGGACTGATCGAGTTAAAACACTGTGACTTTCGATGCAGTGCCCTATGCACTATATGAATGCGGATAGGGGTTAGAGGAATAATCGTATTGAGTAAAGAGTTTTTTTTGTATCTTTACTTTGGTTCTTTGACAGTAATTAATTTGTTAAAATCCTCATTCTGGTTCACCGCCAGTTTCGTTGGACTAGAATGAGTGAAGAAAATAGTGAAACAAATTTATAATTTGGTTGGTAATAAAAGCAGATGAAGACGAGGATAACTTGGCTTCATCAGGTATTTCAAATACTTGAAAGTGGTAGGATCAGGAGTCGGAATAATATAAGTATGCGGAAGCTTTGAACATTGTGTGCAAAGCCAGATATGGGTTCTATTCTCTCTGCATACCCCTGTGGCGAGGCGATTTGTCAATGATATACCTATAATGAACGTAATGTGTAACTGATGCTTACGTTTTTTTTTAAACGAGAAATGTGTTTATATTGGAAAATCCCCCGTTTTTCGCTTCCAGGTGTTGAATATTGGAATCACATTATTTTTGTTTTTGAAATATTTCTACTACTTGTACGACTTGATAAGCGAAATATAAGATCGATTCAACTTTGAGGTGTTACAAATTTCCTTCATTTTTGAACGATAGGTCGATACTCCGGAATTAAACTGATATTTTTTTGCCGTTGAAAGTATCATTAAATTGGTAAATTAATTAATTTTACCAAATGATTCGGCAGTCGTTTTGTGGTAAAATTTTACTTGGCAAATACCACTATTTCTTAAAATGTGTTTGATTCAACGTTGTTTAAAAATGATACGGAACACTTGTCACAATAGATTTTAAGAAATAATGGTATTTTTAAATCAATTAATTTTATGCAAATATGCATTTTCAAAAAACAAACAGTGTATTGGAATAAAGAGGTTTCATGTAAAGCAAATTCTGTAAAATCGTTTAAAATACAACGATTTTGTTAGATTTGAGCTATGTACTCGTACCTAGTTGTAAAATGAACTCGTCTTCTGTTTGGTTCGAGCAATAAATTCAAGTTTCAATTAAAAACGCGATATCTGCGTCCGTCTATTAGGTTAGCAAAGGAAAATTCGAGCTGTAACGTTTCCATTCAGGAAATACAAGCTGCTGGAAATTAAATAACAAAGCAGTGAGCCGAACCTATTTTAAGGTTTTCCCTAACTTCCCAACGGGACGCCATTGTACCTCAAATTGATTAATGAACTTTCCTGAATGATATTTACTTTCAGGCTGTTGAACATTAAAAAGTGATTTTTCATCATTTTCTTGTGTCAATGAACATATTTTGATCGAAATTCAATACTTAATACGCTGCGATTAAATTTAACGAAGATATTGTGAAGCTAAATAATTGTGTTACAAGATTTATTCAATATTGTAACAAATATAGCTATTTTATAATTTCAAATTTGAACTTTTAATGTCGAGAGAGCAGTCCTAGCATCAGTTTGTTTGCCTCCATAGTGTTGAAGTTACCACGTTTGGCTATCATGCTGGAGGTCCCGGGTTCCATTCCCAGCGAGGTCAAAAAGTGTTATTTAATGTAATATTTATTTAGTATCACCCTGGACAGGACCTTAAGCGTAAGAGTGATCATCTGGTCTTTATAAAAGTAACAATCAATTTAATATAGCATCAATTTGAAGCAGTGCCCAATGCACTGGGTGCGGATGAGGGTAAGAAGAAGGAAGAAGTCCTAAAAAGTAATCGATATATGGTAAACATCTCTATAAAAAAGAAAGTATATTTTTATACGAAGGGGATATGGAAGTCTCCTGACTTGTCATTGTCACTTGTGTAACGTTCACCATTCTGCTTTTTATTAAACATCCATGATGTCTAGATTCTTGGGAGTGATAAAGTTGGTGTATTCCAACAACCGCTTTCGTATCCCAATCGGAACTAAGAAATGAAACTGCCATATGATGAGGAAAAGTCCTAGTTCAATAAAAGGCGGAATGGTGAACGTTACACAAGTGACAATGACAAGTCAGGAGACTTCCATATCCCCTTCGTGCACAAAGGTGCTCAGGTCAAATAAATAGATTTACATCCTTAACATGTGTGTGATTTTTCTAAAATATTATTTCACTTTAAATACTTCTAATTTTATCAATTGATTATTCACAAAAAAAAATCCGGTCCGTTTTTACTATTTCCGTTATCAAATTGTGTTTTTTGACAATTATTTTAAAACCTTTTACAAAATACAATTACATTTCTACTTTATTGTTTGTGGAGATTCGCTCCGTTTTATCCCTTTATTATTTTCTTGGACGTTGTTTCTTGCATATTATTATTAAGTTTTTATTAAGTATGTAACCTGAAATTAATATATCGGAAGTGGTATTTTCATACTAATGCTGGTTTATTTAGTTTAAAATACAAAATCGAAAATGGAAATACATACTTTCGGTTATTCTTCAAATGATTAAATTCTGAATCTCACTTAAAAACAATACAATAATTCAACCTATGGGTTGAATTATTCGACAAAAAGTATTTGCGAATTGTTTCATTAGTATAAACATAAACCAACACAACGGAGGGTTGTAAAATGACTAATTAAAAGTACCACGGTGTAATTACTACATAAAAACACATGGATTTACGAGGCCCAAAATTGTTAGAAATTATCGCTTATGAAACGCGATTTCCACAAATTATTCCCAAGTGTTCTTCATTACCCAACATATTGATAGCTCAGAGTGCTCTAATCGCCCAGTATTGTGTAATAAAACGAACCTAAATATATGTGTAACGGATTAACGGATAGCCCCGTCCGTTAAACGGATTCGTCCCCCGGGAAACGGAAGCCGGTCGCTAACGAATCATGGTCCGTTAATCGTCGAAAAACGTACGACTGTACTCGTACTCGCGTAAGGTGTACGGTATTAATGCCAATCCATACAGGTACATGCTTGAGGTATTTCAATGTATACGTATACTTGTGGACGGATAAGTCATAGTCTGGGCATTTACAAAGCATACGACCTGTCATTTTAGTAATCAATTCATACACCTCTGTAATATTCATCATTCGTATGATTGAATAACCGTATTGCATTTAAAAAAGTTGTGTAAATAATATTTATGGATCGCAATTCGATATGGAATTATAATTTATGCATGTGAGATTCTTCTTACTAAATTATTTGACTTAGTGGAAAATCCATGACCAACGTTATGTCTTTCCCCATCTGACTACACGTTTGTGCTTAAGGCCCAGTATTCTTTAAGTCGCAACTTAATTTCTTCTAAATCCAGGTAACATTTTACGTACCTAATTGATTTTTTTTCTTAAAACACCGTTTTTGCATTAAAAAAATAAGTTTTTCTTCGAAATAATTATACGGTTTTGAAAAGAAAAGAGTTATTTAGAGGAAAGGAGTTTAAAAAATACATAATTAAAAAAAATTACAAATTCTAAAAAAAACTAAAAAAAAATCCAAATTATAATCTTAAAAAAATCGGGCGTGAAAAGACGTGTGACCTCTCCGGTGGTCGGCCGGTGATTGAATTCTGTGTTTGCGTTGTATCCCTTTAAGTCTAAATTTGAGTATTTCTTATCTCTTCCCTTAGCATATATCACCCAAAAATCTACTTAGATGATTGGGTTAATGAATTTGGTTATAGCATGGATTTACATTCAAATATGATAATCATTATTTGAGATTGAGATTGTGATTTCATGTACGTATTTCTTAAATACATATTGATACGTTTTGTGAAAGGATTATTGTGTAAGGATATACTTATGTATAATATGTATTCGGCAGTATACGTATGTTTGGTGGAGTCTGACCAGCCAATTTCCAGAATTGGCTTCCTACGGCCAATCCGGAGATTGGAGGATACCGTCAATTCCCGAATTTGTCGGGAAACCAATCAGGTTGAAATAATTAATTGCGACTAAGACTCCGCTCGGTCACCCCACGTCACGGCCGTCACGGGCGCCCCAGTAACGCGAGTGACGTCACAGACGCTAACCGCACAGACGAAATCAATGTCTCACTACGGGCTATTAAAAATAACTTTATTTAATAGCAGATAAAGCAATTCAAAATTCAATATTCTATTAAGTAAATTTTAATCGTCAATAACGGAGTTCTTCACAAAAATCAATGTAAAAAATAAATTAAATATTTAATTAAATTAAGAAAGGTATGTTGAGATGGTTCTGACATGTGGTACGAATGATGAAAGAACGAATAACAAATACATATATGAGGCGAATGTAGTTGGAAAAAGGTGCAGAAGAAGACCGTGAAATCTTGGCACGATCGGGTATGTCAAATACTTGAAAGCGGTCAGGTTAGGAGTCTAAATAATCGGCGGGTATTTATGAGGAAATGCATGAACGTGGAAGAGGCGAAGAATGTTTGCAAAGACAGAGCGGTGTGGCGTGAAGGTGAGTTTATTTTTTGTTTTAAAATATTAACAAGTTTATGAGTGTGTCCAAATCTGTGTTCACAAATCTGGGTTTTTCCACTAAAGAGTTATTTATTTTGATATTTCAATACAGATGAAGATGACTATGCAATCCTGGGTATTTACAGGCCTACGACATGTTATAGGCTGGTTCTAAGTGATCACTTTATACACGTGTAACATTTACCATTCTACCCATGATTGATTGACTACTCAGGTTTCAAAAGTTGTTCAATTTGGCAAGTTTTTTTACAACATTTTCGGTTCGGTCGGTTCGGATCTCGGTGCGTAATTAAAGGTTTCCTCAATCCAACATAGATGCTTGATGTGAACTCAATGTACTGTGTCACGAGATTGCTCAATATATCTAAGAGTTCCAAAAAATTGCGTAGTGTGGTTGTCAATGATGGATAGAATTTGCGTGTTTTGCTCGAGTGTATCAATTAACCAGCCTATGCTAGGTTATAAACCCTGTAAATACCCAGACTCCATATTCTTCTTCATCTATGTCGAGTGTCAAAAATGTAAGTTTTTATTTTATTTAAGAGAAACCTTTATTTATTAATTTATTAATTTACAAAAAATAATATAGAAATTAAGATAGATTACATAGAAAATAATAATAAATGATTTAAAATAAAAAATAATGAAAAACGAAAAGATAAGTATAAATAATAAAACTATTGCAAAACTTGGTGAAAAAAAAGGTTAAAAAATTGGTACAAATTAGGGAAGCCAATAATCGAAATAAAACTCTTTCCAAGAGATTCAAAAAGTTCTTTGTAAATTTTGACTTGATGATGTTTGTTGATGTACTTAAAATATTAACCAATGGCCCGTATTTATTGCCATATCTTAGATTCAAGCCCGTAAATACTTAGACTTCCATATTCTTCTTCATCTATGTTGAGATATCAACAATATATTTACTCGACTAACTCGTATTCGTTGTTTGATAATTTATTACGCCATGTACGTATTCGCATCACTGTTTCGCGACGCCTAATAATAAATCGACCCGGGAAAAACAGAAATGATTTACCCTTGAGGTCTCGGAGAAATGACTGGCAATTATTTGGCCTCGGGCAAGCGCCGGGATCATTTTTATTCAGAATCACCCCATTTGTGCAACATGTTTGGCTCATCTAACTTTTCCTATTACGACGGCCCTAATGATAATGAAAACTGGATAACATTAAAGTAACAAGTGCGATTACACAAGGAGCCCGAGGCATCATATCGGATATAAAAATTAGCTTCATTTGCAACAACGACGGAGCAAAATATTCCCTCTCAAACTTTAGAAAAGTCTTTAGACATTTTTAAACCTCCCGGAAGTATCTTGAAAATGAATGGTCGAATGTAATTAATCGCGATATTAAATTTCTTTTGCGGCAATTAAATAAATCGGCTTTAAATCAAAATTAAAAAAATCCCACTAAAGTAACGATGGTTTTTGGATAAAACTTATTAAAATAAAATAAACTTAATAATCTGCTTTATTATTTATATTAAATAAGCGTTTATTTCCTAGAAATCCATAATTTTCTCATTATTATTAATATGAATAATAATAAACATATCATTTATGAAACCACTGAATTTATTTATTTTTATTCACCGACTGTTTTGTACTTAATAAAATACAAATCAGTCGGAGATATATGTTTAATTTTTTTACGACATAGTTTTGATTTATATGATCAGTTTTATTGTATTGAGATTTAATTTTAACAAACATCGCAATATTTTGCTGTTGAATTTGTTTTACATTTACTATATATTACAATAATGTCAAATATCAGTTATATATCAGTTAGACAGACGCTTGTGGCTTTCCATCCTTTCAACCTACCCTTGCAAAGAACGGTTTAAGTAATAACAAAAATTACAAAACCATGAAAGTTAATGTCTATAATAGTTTCTACATACAAACTTGAAGGTGATTTTCGGAATTTGAAGGAATTTATTTATTTGGGCAGCAAAAGTACTTAAGATGATCGATCAAAACCAGAAATAGTCTGCCGAATAAAACAAGCAAGAAAAGCATTCGATAAGAAATCTAAAAAAAAGTGTTTAAAAATAAGAAAAACCTTAATTAAAATTGTAGTCTGAAGCATACTGTTGTATGGAAGTGAAACGTAGACTATCCTGCAGGCAGAACGGGGTCGACTGGAGACGTTTGATATGTGGTGCTACAGGCGCATGTTGGGGATTCATTGGTCGGAATATGCAGAGTATTAGGAAGATATAGTAACCAGATATTAGGAAGAGCTAAGGGAGTCATGCTCATCCATTAAAGTAGCACAACATTGATCCAAATAGAAAGGCCATCGCTCAAGTCTACTTCTTACGATTGCGGAAGGCATGTGTGAAGGCACTAACTACAGAGGCAACTCCCCTTTAACTACATGGGACAAATTATCTCTGACATGTGTTGTATCGGGTACGCTAAGTTGAAGAGACGGGTCTACCCGTTTGTTACTTTCATGGTCAGTCTCCAGACTGACCATGAAAGTAGCAAACCAATCATCACAAAGATTGTAACCCACGAAGAAGAAAGTGTTGCCATCCTTTCTTTTTATACTCTCGATCCCGCTGAAGTGATAAGAAATCTCGTAGAAGTTTGTGGAAAGAGTAACGAGTTTCTTGCACTTGAAACATTTAAAAGCAGTTAGCTCCTCGATACGAAGCGCTGGGAATATTCCTGCATTAGTTAACGTCATTGCCAGGCACCGGGCGCATGTGATGACTAAGGGCTCGAGGCTCGCAAAATAAGACGGGGAAAACATGATAGACAATACAGCCCGCTACTTGAACGTAACGTAACGGGGCCCTATTCTCGGGATGGGCTATAGTCTATGCCAATACGTATAGCTACTTGTACACTACGGTGAAGCAAATCCATGTCCGTACAGCGGAGTTACATTACCGGTACATGGTTCCTTGCCAGCTATCAGGGGTAGCCAAATTTGGTTGCAATGTTTATTAACTTTTCAAGATATCTTGTAAAAAATAGTACACACTTTAAAAAAGTATATGTTTTATCGATTTTATTATAATTGCATATTTCAAACGAGAAAATTCTTTCACATGACGTTTGGAATACCTACCTACCGTAGTATAATAGTCAGCACGCTCGGCTACCGTTCTGCTGACCCCGGGTTCGATTCTAATATTTATTCCCTGGACTGATACCTGAAGCGGAGAGCTGATCTGGAGTAAAGGATCAAGACAACACTGCGTTTATATGATGCAGTGCCTTATGCACCATTGGGGTGCGGATAAGGGTTTAAAAGAAAAGATTTTTAAAATTGACGGTGATCCCAATAATTTATTCAGAAAAGAAACCTAATAAACGAAAAATTTACTTGAATTTCTATATATTATCGTAATAAAAAAACTGAATTCTGAAACCAGTATTTTATTATCAAACAACATTTCATTGGAATAAAAGTAGCTCACGTTGCTATATTGGTTCACTCCCCCTGGCTATTGAACGAACGGGAGGGCACGATGGGTGCAAGGGAGATGGAAGCTGCTTAACATAAGCAGTAAGAGAAAGAGGGAGTTGACACTAATGTGATATTTATGACATCTTTATCGGAAAATGATGGCATTAGCTACATACTGCTTGCAGTAGGTACTCGTATACACTCACCACACACGACAGCGAAAACTTTTATCTCGGCATTATTATGTTATCATGCTGCATAGTCAAACGGAATATTTACTTGTTTCATACAAATTTTATGAAAACAGTTTATTGTAGAGCATGCTAAGAGGCTCATCGACTACCGCATACACGTATAAACATATTTAAGCACGTATTCACTTCTTCTTCTTCTCCGTCTTACTTCTTATTACTGAGGGTTATGAACCTTGCCGAAGCAATGACTCTTCTCCAGTTATCCATCACATAGCGCTCCAACTACCGAGGTGCCTGCTGCTGCCTCAACTTGATCAGTCCATCGTGTGGGGATCTTTCTTTCCCTCTCTTACCTTTACTACCAATCACAACCAGCATTTCCAGGCTATCCTCATTGCCACGCGCAACGTGTCTAAAGAACTGAAAAATCCGTCGTGTACAGACATTGGCCAGAGTTAAGCCATCAAAGTGTAACTCCTGATGTTTATGGAATCCGAAATCCATGGCATGCGTATTCGCCATTAAATTTTGACCTTGTAGTGTCTTGTAAAGTTCATAAAAACAGAATAGAAAAATTCCTAGCTTCTGGATTCTATCCTAAGGGCGTTTGTCCACTACACGGAATCACATGGAATTTTACCGTCCGGCACGTCAGTTAGCGTTTTAAAACGATGATTGGCTTGTGCTTTTTTTGTCCATCTTTCTTCGGATTGGAGCTCTTGATCGGTGCGTAAACACGTTGCGCGTAAATTCAATCACACTAAACTGTCGTAGTCGCTTTCATTTTTCAAAACCAGACTGCTGGACGGTAAAATTCTGGGTAGTGGATAAACGCCCTAATCCACTTCAAATCATCACATCTTTAATATATATTATATTTATCATTATTTTAACCCCCTACATTTAAGCAACTTGCTAACTAACTTTTTCTTTTTCAAAATCTTATATTTATTACGAAGAAAGAAAATATTTTCCAATCCAAAAACGACGTTTTAAGAAAAAATGATAACGTTAAATGTTATCTGGGTTTAAAGACAATAATCTTGCGGGTTTTCAATTGCTGGGTCTTAATAAATTTAACGTTGAAAAATGACAGATTTATTGAATAACAGGAGGAAAATTTGTTTGAATGAATTTAGTTGGTTAGAAAAATAAATCTTTAAACGCGATTGAAGAATACGAGCATTAGTCATATGGCACGTGAATGTGTAAATATTTCCCCCAATGTAGTTTAATGTCCACATTCAAAAGTTTAATGCGAGAAGTGCTGTTTCATGTAGTTTCCATCTTTTCACAAAATCCTAGACGTCCAATTTACGATCCAGGAGTATGTAGTTGTTAAGTCGCTTTTAATGTTCTCCGATTAGGGCACAAATAATACCATATTTATTATTTATTTACTTGATTCTGTGTTTTTTTCCATATTCATGTTCATCTATCTATATTGAGATGTCAAAATGTAAAAATAAATCCTTAGTGGAAAAACCCATATTTGTGAACAAGGGTTTGGACACGCCCAAAATGTCGTAAAAAAATTCTTCAAATCCGATTTTCAATTAAGGCCAAGTATTCAAGTAAGTCACTACTTTATTTTCTCTAAATCTAGGCAACATTTTACGTAAATGATTTTTTATTAAAACATCGTTTTTGCATCTAAAAAATAAGTTTTTCTTCGAAAAAATTACATGGTTTTGAAAAGAAAAGAGTTATTGAAAGGTAAGGAGTGAAGGAAAAAATTCCCATATAAATTCAAAAAATAAAAAAAGTATCCAATATAAATTCTTTAAAAAAAATCGAGCGTAAGGACACCTCGAGCCCTGGGCGCTGAGGGCTCTGGGCATTCTGATTTTGAACGCTTGAGATCTGGGCCTTGACCCTTATTTGGATACACTCAAAATGTTGTCAAAAAAACTCAAAAAATCCTGTTTCTAATCAATTTCTTCCGTGATTATAGAAGATTAGACATCGGTATAAATGCAAACGAAATATATAATTGTGTGCATACCATAGAGAAACTCCTCGACACTCCTGCGCTTCTGGGATGTAGACTTTATGCTTTCGACAGGTTTGATGTGGACTTATTAAGAGAGGGTGGATTAAGGGTATACATGTACACACCTACACACCTACACACCTAGATATAGTTGCATCACAGAGGCTGACGTCTGCCCGTAGTGCGAGCATGTGGTGCTAGCCAGTATGTGCGCAGTCGCTAGCCAGCAGCAGCTACCGTGGAGTGGTCGACAGACGGCCTCCGGGGAACAGCTTTGTGCCGGGTTACTAAGTGTGAGAGCGCAGCGCTGGCGCTGCTAGGTTGGTCTGGATTCGGTTAGGTTAGGTCAGGTTTGGTTAACTCTAGTTTAAACTCATGTCAGAATTTCGAGTTTCGACCGGATTTACGTGAAACGTACGCTAATAGCAATCGCCTTATTTTAATGATATTTGAAGCAAATAGAACAATCTTCAAACGTATATTTTTTGCATCTCAACATAGATGAAGAAGAATACGGAAGTCTGATTATTTACAGGGCTTACGATCCGCCATAAGTTGGTTTAGTAATCACTTTATACACGTATAACATTCACTATTCTTCTCATTATTGTCGTTTTTTTTGCACTGGTATATTTTATTATTGAGTTTTATGCAGCTTATATTGGATCAGATTATTTCAATTACAACAATCTGAGTGTGTCCAAATACTTGTTCGCAAATCTTGTGATTTGTGAACAAATATTTACACACACTTAATATTTTCTTAGTTTCATGTTTACTATTGACACACGACATGCTAAATGTATGTACAGATATATCCAAATTTTCTTGGCAACGTATCGTAAATGCCAGTTAAGTGAAGATCGTTGGAGTCCTTGGAATGTCCTTGGATCACGGAAAAGAATTTTCCCGATCACGTGTATATTTACTTGGAACAGGTTTTCTAATTACTGGCTCTTGTGATATTTTGTCGAAAAAGGGTCGATATATTAGTTCAAATGTGAATTCGGTTAGAATCCATTTCAACCACAGTATTTCATGAAATCTCGTTTGGGTTAGGGTAAAAATGTTTTATCTAAGCGTATATATATGCATTAAGAAGTTTTTCAGTTATTATGAATGATTATTCGTGAGTAAAATCTATTTGAATTATGGCACGTAATTTATTTGCTATTTTACTAGAAACACCATATTTGCATATATATGGAAACCCTATTAAATTACAAACACTCATTACGTAAGTTGAACATGCGTATATATACAAGTATACACACATAAGTACAACATATTATTTATAATATTTTAGAATATTAGAATATTCAGAATATTTCATAAAAAAATACAACATAAAATAAATCAAAAACCATTGAAAATAAACTCCGAAAATATTAAATATTCCTCATAAACCTCGGCAAACATTTCTAGGAACTCGTGCCAAACTGTGGTTGAAGAAAAACATAAGGCGTACTTGTAAGTACTATAATATGGAAATATGAAATAATTATCGTTAGTACAAAGAAACATAAATTTGGAGAAATTTCCAGAAAAGTCGGCAGACAAACTTGTCGCGGGAATTATAATAATTTTCCCGATTTGAATATACGAGATCACCGCCGCGACGCCGACGCCGGCGGAGGCATTACCAGCTCCCGGCGCGCGGCGCTCGGCACACGTGGCACACACGCGGGACACGCGTCTATATATATAATAGTACGCGTCTATATATATAAATGTATATACTACAGTATTCCCGTGTACGAACGCGTACACGGGAATACTGTAGTATATACATAATACAGTATTCCCGTGTACGCGTTCGTATTATGGGAGAGAGATATCTCATTCACCGTGCCGGCATACTTAATTTATCGCGCTCGTTACCGAACGAGATCTCGACGCTTTACAGTGAAAAGTTCCAGAAACACCTTTCTCGCAGGCAACGACGAATGTCTTCCGTCTGAATAAATACGAAATAAATAAATTTTACAATGTACAATGCGTCTCCGCAAAATGTTTTCTCCGCCGTAATGCATATAGGCAATTCCCGTCGGATCTCTCGAGGACGCGGAATATATTTATCCCGTATCCGAGTCTCGGGATCTCGGAGTAAAGTGGCGCTGAGGGAAATATTGTCCAAATATGATTCCTCGTCATATTGTCTCGCCGGAATGGAGTACACTTTGTTTGTCGCAAGAAGCGCCTCGCTTTCAGCGCGGGAACTCGCTACTCGGGGTATAGCGGGCGCAGTACCATATGTCGGGATATTGTAAATGAACGCTCCCCGCGCGTGTTTCTTTCCCGGCGCAAAAGAAAACCGCCGAAAGTTCGGAAATTGAAAATGAAATATGGGAGCCGAGTTCGAACGGGTCGGATGGCTGGAAGCTGGAAGCTGGAAGCCGGGCTGTACTTTACTTACGTGCGGCGTTAGATACTCGCGCGCCTTCCTCGGTTAATCCTTTACCGCGCTCTATACGCGACTTGTGCGCGCCGAAATTAATTTTCGATTAACGTTTTTTTTGCGCACCGTAAATCAACGGCGGAGCGGAATTTCATTTCGGTGATTTACCTTTTGGGGAATGTGAATTATTATTTTGTAATACAAAGTAATTCACGATGATAATGTATGTACGTACCGAACTGCGAGGATCGATGCTGTACCGGATTTCCTCAGATTACTCTTTCTGTGTATGTTCGGGCGCTCGGAGGAGGACGCGAAACCTTTTTTTAAAGCCTTGAATAATAATTGTATAAATACAGAAAAAACCTATAAGTATTGCATTGCGGTGGCTGAATGAAAAGTCACTTCAGTAATGAAGACATGTTACTGTTAGAAACTCGTGACATTCCAAAGGAAAACTCATTAAGAATTATTAACATTCAAGTATATGCGTGCAGAGCTATAATAAAATATTCTTTATTTCATTGACAGTATTCTATATTACAAAATAAAAATTACTTCATTTCGCTACATGAAATTCTTCTTATGGTATCCTAGTGGTGCATAGGGCACCGCAGCGAACTGATTGATTGTTAAATCGATCGTGATTCAGGGTAATTAGTCCTGGGGTCCATGGAATTGAATATGTTTGATGTGATGCTGATAACGTATGTGAACGAGCTCAGGGTAAAGGGCATTACTGTTTTTAGGAAAGGAAATGGAAGGAGAATAGTAGGTACCTACTTAATGAGAAGAAAGAGAGAATAGCATCATTGTCTTCTAGGTCTAGGGCACATTTTTTTGTAAATAGTACGCTGCTAAGATGTACGAGTGACTTGAGGATTCACATTTATATTTCTAATTATGATTTATTTTTTTTGAAAATATAAACATGTTTTCAAAGGGCTTAATACTTACGTGGGCATGTTTATAAAATGAATATACAATAATTGTACAAAAAAGAGTAGAGGAAGAGATGTTTTTACCTAAAAAAACTTTAATATTAAACTATATTTAAAATAAAATTTTATGTATGTATCAAATTAATGTTTATGACAGAGTTTGAAATTTCTCCTTTTAGCCAAAACAGTTGCCATTGAATTAAAAATCACTCGTCGAAATAAAAAGTATGTTTCGTTCTCTGTTAATTGATAATGTTCAGTTTCTGTCTGTATGGTTTAAATTCAATTAAACTTCTTAATTGGCGAACTGCTACATTCATATGTAAAGTTGTATAATATTTAAAAGGGTAATTACTCAAAATAACGGAAAAAAACATACAAGTTCTTATAGTACATTATAAGAATGTAAAATTTTTTTTTTTGACATCTCAACAAACATGAAGAAGAATATGGATGTCTGGGCATTTACGGGGCTTACGAGTGTCATAGGCTGATTTAAGTGATCACTTTATACAGTGTACCATAAACCAATTCTATCCATGATTGACACCAAACTTCTCAAATTCTTGGATGCATACTTCTTTATATATGTGTATATATTCATATATACATATATATATATATATATATATATATATATATATATATATATATATATATATATATATATATATATATATATATATATATATATATATATATATATATATATATATATATATATATATATATATATATATATATATATATATATATATATATATATATATATATATATATATATATATATATATAATAATAAAAAAATTGGATAACTTATATAGCGCCATTTTCGTAAAAAAATACCTCAAGGGCGCTTCACTGTGAATGAATTGGGGAAAATATTATGGTGGAAATGATTTAGCAAACAAATGTGTTTTTAGTCTTTTTCTAAAGATCATCTCACTCTCACTATTTCTAACCATTGGTGGAAGAGCATTCCACGCCGTCGGTCCTGCAACAGCAAAGGCACGCTCGCCAAATTTAGTGCGTTGGTTGCGAGTTGGTAAAATAACATTGCCCATTGCAGATGTTGTAGCCGATCGAAGCGTGAGACGTCTATCAACCAATTTATCTGGAATACACAGCTCCTTAAGATACTCTGGAGCCATATTGTGTATTGATTTATACATGAGTAGGCAGAGTTTATACTCAACCCTTTCGGGAAAGCGTAACCAGTGGAGTTTGTGAAGTAGTGGGGTGATGTGACTGAATTTAGAAATTCCAAAAATTAGTCTCGCTGCTGCGTTTAACACTGATTGCAGTCGAGTCATTTTATTGTTTGGTAGACCCGTGTATATACCGTTACAATAATCTACTCTCGATATTACAAACGCATTTATTAATTGACGGGCAGCATCAACTGGCAGATTCTTGCGAATGCTTTTAATTTGCCTTAGCTGATAAAAACATGTACTTGTTGTTTTGCTAATTTGAGTCTCAAGGGAGAGATCAGAATCTAAGAACACGCCGAGCAGTTTGACGGCCGGTGTAGTGGTACTCTTTGGATTGAGTGGTGTCGTGTTATCAATCAAATTCTGTCGTTTAGGTGTGGCTATCCAGAGATGTTCCGTTTTGGACGGGTTTAACGTCAATCTGTTTTCAGCCATCCATTCTCCTATTCTCTCAATGCACTTATTAATAGAGTCAACAAGTTTATATTTTTATATATATATATATATATATATATATATATATATATATATATATATATATATATATATATATATATATATATATATATATATATATATATATATATATATATATATATATATATATATATATATATATATATATATATATATATATATATATATATAGTTCAAATTTGAACTATAGTGATTGAATTACTAATATTTTAGCAGAGAAATCTATGGTGAGATGAAAGAGGCTTTTTTACTGAGCAGAAACTCTTTCATTTGTATTATTATTTGTATTTTTATTTGTGAAATTCTCAAAACAACGGAAATTTTTATTGGATTCACCGCTATGTTGATATGTTAAACTGTCGATATATTATTATAATATTTACGAATATTGGGAATTATAACAGCTATCTTTGATACGATTCTTTAATATAAATGTTAGAATATCCTCCTTATCCATTAGGAAACTTTCCAGTTACTTTGCAGGGAATTCGTTGTAAGTATTTCGGTAATGGGTGGTATTCTGTTAAAGGATTTGCACAACAATTGAATACGTAGAGAAGCAGAACACAGAATAGCTCAGAGTGGCGGAATCCTTCCAGCATACATAACTGAGCGTGGAAAGCCAAGGTGCATGTGGTTTGAAAGTGCAAGTTCACCCCACAAAATGTGCAGTGTGTACTTGTATTTTGTCATACGCGCTAATTCGATCAAAATCTTCTTAAATACTTCCCCTAAGAAGAGTCGCGAGTAATCGTCTTATATAAGGCATTCTTTCAAGACTAAATTTTGTAATGCGGACAATATTGACTTTTCCTAATACGTTTTATAAAATAATAAAGTTTAATCTTATGTTTTTATTGTGTTGAACGTATGTACTTTTCAATTGAACTATTAATGTACATATTTAAGTAATAATAATAAAAATAACTTAATAACTAGTGATGGCATTGCGTTGTAATAATATTTATAATTATAGATTTTATAATACTATTACTCGGATGAAACTTAAATGGGTATAATTCTTTCATTATTCAATAAGGAATTACTTTATTTTACTTTGAGTATATTATTATTTCTTTTAATCGTGTATATTATGCTCTTAATTTTATTTTTTCATTGTATTTTACATACTATGTATATATGCCATATATGTGTTTGCATACTTCATCTCAATGTTTGGAATAAAGATTAACTAATGAATTTTATCTTTCATCATAAATCTATGAAACCAATGTTTTAGTTGTTGTTGTGAGCGTTAAAAGTAAAAATAAAGCCACTTTACAAAAATAAAATATCTACTCAACGGATTTTAGTGTAAGTGACTACAAAGAGTGTTTAAATTGAATGGAAAACTTCGGACAGGTCTTTTTACTTTTCTTTATTTGTAAAGAAAACACTTCTGAATCTGCAAACCTAAAAAGGTTTTTGGAATAATTTCGCGGAGTACAATTTCACGTCGAATCAAAATACAGTTTGAGACGCAAACCAAATTAATGAGATAATTTATTGTTTTAATAAATAATTCAAGGAATTATCTTCGTATATGTAAATACACGAAAAACGTAAAAATACGAGGCTTTGAATAAAGTCTTTCATTTATTCGTCGAATAAAGTAAAAATGTTTTGCTTGTTTCATCATCATCCCACGTGTAGGCAGGGAGATATATTTCTAGTTCGGAATATCATTAAATTTCCAAAAATGTTATTATGAAAAACATTATTCGTATAATAAGGGTTCGTTATTTAAAAAAATATCATTATTTGAGGCTGAATATTTTTCAAACTTAAATAACGTTACCATCATATTTATGACGTTAATTGCTGTAAGGATAAGGTTTAGGAAATACACAAATAACGAAAATAACAAAATTACCTTCGTTATTTTGCACTGGCACCAATTATTGGTAGACTGTCAATTATAATTGGTCACGTCACGTGTCACCCTCTGTGTGATAGTATGATGGTACGTTGGTATACGGAAGTGTTGACGTTTTACTTTTTCCTATAAGTGTAGGGAAAACATTTTCCATATCACATATCCCACGTATCGAGACCCGGAAACTTCAAACAAGTGTCATGGCAACACTGCGCATCTATTTATTGAAAATATGTGGGGAAATGGGAAATATGGGACGTCACTCTCTGGATATAGCCCCCGAATGTGAAATTCTACATGTGAACTTAAAGAAATAGTAGAATTTAACAAATATAAATGTATTTATACCCTTTGTTTTCACCCTTTTTATAGTTAAAAACCATCAATAGCGTAATTCTTTAGATATTTCATTCATTTTCAAATCAATATAACTTTTTACAAAAGGAAGGAATTGAATATATTAAAAAAAAAAAGTAATATAAAATGTCTCCTTTTATGCACGTTTTCGTTTAAATCAATCGGGTGAGTGTTGCCTGATATATGGGCATCAACATTATCAAGTGGCAAAAAACCACACAGACTTTTTATATGACCTATTACTTAAAGCAGTTGGTCACTTTTACCACGCATTTGTCTGGGAAAAAATGCAGATAGTCACTTTTGATTCTTAGAATAAGATTCGAATGATAAGTGACAGGTTAAAATTTTTAATTCAAACATTTTATATCATTAAATCACATTAAGAAAGAAACTTCTTTCTGGAAAATAAACTAGGTAGGTACATAACATAATTAATAAAAAAAATAAATATAATTCTGGCTCAGATTCAGAATCTAAGTTTGGTTCTGGTACTGTTTTCTTTATTATTCACAGAAAGTGATCTGTACCACCCATTATATTAACGCAGAATTGCTCCAGTATCACACAGTTTCATTAAATCTTTCTTCTTTTTCTTTGTTTTACTAAGTTCTTTGTATAAATAATTTAATAGAGGAAAAATAACTGAAAATCCTCGTTTTTAAATTTTGAATTTTAAAATCTTCGTTTTAGAAAAATTAAAATTAATATTGTGACAATTGTTATTTTGAGAAAAAAATCTGTCAATCTGACTTAACAATTAATGCATAAATTAAAATGGAGTTCTACAAATTAAACGCCAAATCAATAAATTACTACATATATTCTCATCATTCGGTACTACAAGTACAATACAGTTTATATTTTCGCTTATCGATGAAAACATCTGTAGTTCTTGAAACTAAGTTAGTTAGTGATTCTAAGTAAAAAGTGGTTTCGATGTATTATTTTATTTTTTATATTTAACGCCTAAATGATCGCTTTATAAATTTGTGTAATGTTCACCATTTTGTCGAAGATTGAAGATCCGTCGTTTTGATTCTAGGAAGTTGTATGTGATATCATCCGAAATTCGTATAGAGCGATATACTCAGAAATTTGTGAAGTACGTGGCTTTATTAATTATTATGTTAATATATTAAACATTAATAGAATTAAAACCATAAAAATATATAAAATATTAAGATAACAAATGAATATGCTGATTATATTTCGAATAACAAATGTTGATATAAAAAAACGTACATTTAATTTTTAAAAAAGATGATGGTTCTTTTTCAGGACACATTTATAAAATAACTCGATCAAATGCAATTAAATTCTTTTTCATAATTGGGAGAAATTAAGTAAATTTTATAATTTTAAATAGGTTGTACGCATTTTTTGTCGTTTAGTACAGTAACATCTTTAACGCATTTTTTTCTTCTTCTGAATGCATACTGTGTCCTCGTCACAAGAAATTGTGATACGATGTGATAGTATTGAGGGGCAATAAAAACGAAAGAAAATTATTTCGCGGAAAGATCCTGATAAAAAAATAAGGGATGGCAAAAAGTTGATATATAGGGGAAAAACAGGAAAAATGAGTATATAAGGAAGAAAGAGTTGGTAAACAGGGGGTAGGAAATATTGTTTCAGATTCTTTTTAAATGGAGTTAAGAGGGCGCCTTTTTGATGGATAATGGGAGATCGCCGCAAAAGGTCACAACAAAAAGATTTACGGAAGAAATATTAAATGACACGAGTAATTTTTTTTAACAAGATGAATTTGGGGTGCATATATTTTTTTACGTTAATAATAATCAATAAAATGATTCGCCTTACTCATCACTGGATAAGGTATCATATAAGAGAGTAACAGGAACAGACAGAACAATGTTAAGAATCGAAGATGAGATATCACATTAAAGCCTTTGAGTGATTCAGTCATCTCTAGTTCAGTCGTTTCCGTCAAATATCGCATATGGCGTGAACATAATACAATCTATCCAGGCGATAAATATTTCATATAATATTGTTCGGTTGTTATCCACGAATTGGTGACACGTGTCCGTGACACGTGTTAGGTTTGAAACTTATATACAATTATATGAAGAATTCCTAATAGTAAATAATCTACGACAACAACGAATAAAAACGGTGTATACCTAAGTATATACACAAACATTTGAAATAGATAAACATATACATAATTACTTCTAAGTTTAAAAACTCGTATCGTAAATATTTGACATTACCCGTCTAAAAGTCTGTAAGTCGTAGAAAGTATTTTCAAAAATTGGAAAGTAGGAAACTTTTGCACAAACTTTTTTGTGTATCACGGAATTCAGGGCAATTAATCTCAAAGCGAATATACAGCTCAGAATCACTTCTAACTTTAGCGTAAAATACAATTGAATTTCATTTACAGAAGTTGAATGCAAAAGTTTTAAAATTTTAATTGAATCATCTGACAGGAGGTTCTCGTGGCTTTATTATTGGGATCAAAATATTATAAAATAAGGTGAAAATAAATGATTTACATATCAATCTTTTCATTTAAATTACTATTACATAATTTAAAAGAACCTACTTTTTAAATATTTAAAATCAGACGTTAGTATTTTGTCATATGTATTTCGAAAGAATATATGTGCACTTTAAATATTCTTTAAAGAAATATTCTTATATTGAACAAATACTTTTAAATGGTGTATTTGACTTTTAAGCTTTTATTAATAAATCACGTACCAGCGTCTCACAAAAAGGGAAATGGGAATCTCGAGAGCTGACAGTATATTTCGTGTCTTTTTTAATGTGGAATTAATTTGGCGCAATTAAGTCGAAGGAAGAAACCTCCACTTGGTCACGTAGGAAGGATTTTCCAGCAACTTAAGGACATCGGGAATTATTTAAAAGATGGACCGAATTGGCGAGAAATATAGCTGCCACGAGCGGGCAACAGTTGGGCCATTTTAATGGCGTCTTAGTCAGGAAGTAACGGGCGATTAACTATCCACGTTTACTATTAATTTTTCTGTGTAACTACACTTTAATAGTATCTATACATTTATTCTCTTTTAAGAATACCCAGGGGTTTGAAAAAGTTTGCGGAAGAGACATTAAGGCACAAAAGATTGTACATCAATAAATTATTGTCCCCAACAGATTGGTAATAGTATCATGTCCAAATTGCACACATTTGCAAGAGTACAGGAATATAGTCACGTATGCTTTATTAACTATTACTGTTATTATTTTTTCCTCCCTTATTTCTTAGTACCTATTTTTTTCTGCTTTTTCCCTTTCCATACATTACTAATATCAATCATCTTAAGCTCGTTCAATTACGTGGTCTGTGTGGTGACAAAGATATGTCATTCCTAGACTCAAAAATCCGGAGCACAAGACTGACCCCTTTTTACAAAATTAACGATAAAATCAACTCCACGTCGATTCCATACAGTGTTCTATGAACTATTGCGACGTGAGAGAGGTCGTAAAATTTGATAAATAATTTTTTCTTGTAGTTTTAATCCTAAATTCTTTTTTTTCACCATGAAATGTCCCATTTTTTAATTTTAATTACGGTTTGAATAAAGCATGGTTGATTATATAAAAAAAAATATATATATGAAACGTTTTAGAACATCTTATAGGTATGAGTAAAATAAGATATTTGAAATGAGAATTTATGTAAAATTGTTCAATATTCCCGCTTGCTAGTTAAAAGAAAAATCGTTTCCTTTAAAATATGTAAAGGAAAGAGAATATCTGAAGAATCCGTAAACTCGGGGCTAAGGGTTCCTTAAGCGGATAAAGTGGATTTAGTTCCGCAAAATTCAAGATTAATTGTATGAGGTATTGCTACAAATTTACGACAGATTATCTCGGATCACAATAAACTTCTACCAATATTTCAGTCTTTCTTTATTGTCGTTTTATTTTATTTTGTGTCGCTTCTTTGCAACAGATGGTGTCGTTTTCTAAAGCTCTCGATCCTAATTTGCGATGAGTTTTTTTTCTGAGAAATCTCATAACGGATTGATTATATTGTGGAGGCAATACTTATTATACAACGAATACGTCAGTAAGCTTATTGTGACTGTGACTGTATGGATTTGCGTTAAAAAGATGTGATCTCGGTTATAGAGAATTATGACTCTGGAGCAATTCTCCTTCAAGCCATAGATAACGTTCCTGGTAGTACGAAAATGTAGTTTGTAGTCAAAACAATGCCAATACATATCGCAAATACCTACTCGTACTACATTCAATACTAAATCACGCGGTTTTTCCGAGTATTGAGATAGTGTACTCTGAATACGCAAGCAATGTAAATTGTTCGACTAACATGGACAGATACTCTAAATAATATTTTTTTGTAAAATCATTGTTTCAAGCACTAACTTTGTGATTATTCATTTTGTAGGTAACAAAATAACTTTGTTTAAAATCGGAGGCGATTGCTTCCGAAATAATTAAATCATAATGAAATATACAGTGATTATTAACATTTTATTAGAGTAATTTTATAAGTTATGTGATTTTTATCCAAACCCATATTTTGGGAATAACACGTTATCTACGCCGCGCCATTTATGAATAATTTTATTTAGGTATTATGTAAGAAAATAAGGTTTTTATTTTTATATCCACATATTTACACGTGCGTTGGATTACACGTGTATCTATATTTAAGAATTTTTTATTTGACGGCATTATTTGCAAATATATGGTTTATTTTGTTTACCTATTTCATGCGTGTTTTTGGAACCTGCGTTAATCCGCAGGTTAGGTTTTCGGAACCTGCGGATTAAGTATTGTATTTTGAGGAAACATGAGGATAAAATAAATATTTTCGATGTGATGAAAATAACTGAAAGTTCAGTATGCCAAGGGATTCATGATTCTGAGATTTCGGATAGTAGCCATGACGTTTTTTGTCTCGACCGGGATTGCCCTCTATGTGGTAAGTTGGCGGGGCATTTAAAAATGCCCTCAAAAGGCAATACATTGCTTTAATTTCTCAGTACATATTTTTTTTAAATGTAAAAAGAGAAAATGATTAAAAGCGACAATTTTTTATTTAAAATTCAATTACTTAATATGATTGAAATGATCGATCATTATGCAATGTGGTGTGAATGTAGTATAATACATGTAAGTATAATACTTTTCTTGTTTATGCAAAAATCAGAGTATTAGGAACACACATAAGTAACACAGGTAAGCTCAGGAAGTAAAGCGATCCGACGGTGCAAGTAACATTATCACCGTCGTATTTCCTGAGAAGTCGGTACGAGTAAGCCTCTAATCTTCGCCCACAGCTCGAGTGGTCTGCAAGCTGTTCCCAAATTGCGGAGAATACCTCCTACGTCTTCTGCGCTCCTAATGCTTAGATTACGGTGCGTTATTTACATATTAGTTGAAAGCGAATACGTGTATGTTATGTTTAAACGTATAAAGTATACCAGAAACTTATAATAATACAAAGTTTCATAAAGTTAGTATTCTCCTAATGGTTTTACAAGACTGTGCAACAGTTTAATTTATAAATAAGGCGTTTCTTATTAAAATATATGAATATTTTATCGAACTTTTTACTGTACAATTTGTCGATCGTCAGAGGACTATAAATAATAGTATATACGTTAATTTAAAAAAAAAAACTTGAAATTGTTCAACTTTATCCCATCTAGAATGGATTTAGTTCGAATCAGAAGCCGGCTTATGACTAAGCCAGTTGCCGCTTTGCTTCCAACATCGGCAAACAATCTTAATTCTACATTTTTCATCCAATTTGTGCAAATTTCATCAGCGGTACAAAATAAAGGGAATTGAACCCAAAATAACCGGGGATTTAGTTAGAGCGAAGAATAAGTTGTTCTTATAATATCCAGAGATAAATCCCTCCCGAGGTAAAGTTATACCGGCTGCATACACGAGTATACAGTTACAGTAGACGTTAGGATGAAACGGATAAATGGATATAAATTGAAATTGGAACAAGAAAGTGCGCGGAGCCGACGCTCTCCACTTTGACGGATAAAATCGCGGGAAATTAAGTTTCAGGCGTCGGCGTCGGCGTCGGCCGCTCAGGGATGGACTTCATTTCTTTGACATAGGGAAAAGTATCCATTAATATTCATGTACAAGTTATATCTGATTCAATTAGGAAATGAACCCAAATCATTGTCAATCTTGATTTAACAGAGTCTATGCTATAATTCTGAAATTTTGGATATGTGTATATTCGTATTTTTGTTTATATAAGTATGTAAAGGCTCGAAGACGAAATAATTCACTGACGTGAAATCTTATCAGATGCAAAGCTTAGAATTTCTAGGTTAATGCACGCATTTTTTAGGTCACAGTTTTATATCTTTCTCGAGAAATGAAATTTTGAAAACTTTTAATCACGAGTACCTACTTATAAATGTAATGTTAATTTTAAAGATTGGGGAATGAAGAAATACAAACGTCACATAAATTTATATCAGACCGATAATAAACAATAAAAACAAAACCAGCCAAAACATTGAAAAAATATTTGCAATACTTAAAAACAATCATTCGGAAACCAAGAAAAACAAGTTCTTAAAAATTATGATGAATGAAAAAAAAATAGCTTTGATGTCTATCTTCATAAATTACATGGGATCCAATTTTTATTTTAAAAAATCGTTAGTTTTAAGCACATGTAATGTAATGTTTATGTTCATTTATATTAAAAACAGGTGAATAAATAAAATTCCCACGACTCATATTTTGTTTCAAGTCACCACTTATTATTGGTAACCAATTTATGAACCCTGAATCATAGTAAAATTTGAAAAATGGTTTCAGCATACAAAATATAAATAAATAAAAAATAGATGTATCATGTTTTCCTCAAAAAAAGTTTTCAATTTTATAATCAAAAATAAAAGTTTTGACGCCCGCTTCTTCCCTGGCGGGGGTTGCTTTTACTCTTCCGGTCCTGGATCTAGAAGTAATTCCGAGGATTTAAACAGACAATATGGCATTACGACTTCATTCTTCCACTGGTACATCACTACATTACCTTCTGTCCATTACTTTCTTAAACTCTGGCGTAAATTTTCTTTGAATACATTTCATATCCGTTGATTCAATTATGATTACATACATAAGTCATATCTCGTTATTCGTTAGAAAATAATTAAATTTTAAAGAACTTAAAATAAAATTTGTAGGTTCAGTTTTTTTTAAATGTATGTATAATATTTTCAAAATAATTATCACTCTGTTAATCAATTGGTAACCTGAAAGCTCTAAGCGCACACTAAATTCCTGTATCCATATGTAGTTTCTTTCAACAAAACAAAAACATTTCAATTGGATATTTGTGTATACAGATATGTTTTTATATTCGTTACTTAGTTGAAGTCAATTTCTCGGATTTAATGTTAACAATTTTATTTATTTATTTCAAAACAAAAAAATAAAACATTACATATACAAATTATTCAGTTCCTAGAATATGCGATACAAACAGGTTTCGTTTCGCTATTTTTAATCTAATAATAGTGATGTTTGTTAAAAGTCAAAGATAATAAATTCTGCGATACGGTCCAAATATTGGAGATTTATTTTGTGCAAATAAATAGATTTTAAATATTAATTTTAAAAGAAAAATTAAAACTTTTACTCACCAGATTAAAACGAGGTTAACTTAAATTTTAATACATATTTGAAATAAGCGTCTTTGAGGTAGTATTTTACGAAAATGGCCTTACCTAAATTATACAAATTTATTATTATTATTTTTAATGGTGTAACTCTTGTAAAATATACATTAAACTCAAAACTAATAGGGAATATTTACATCTATATTCCTTTACATATTAAAATGTGAAATCAGAATAAAACACTTAATAATTATTGTTCCGGTAGTATTCTAATAAAATGATAGCCTACTAAATGGAAAATAATGAGCCGTACTGACCTTCATGCAGACATTTACATGCAAGATAATGAAATAAAATTCCATCAACATTAAATCACTCCCTCGTCGTATTCCAAGTCCCGAGACTCTAGTGGGGCAATAACACAAATGAAATCGAGTAAAATAGGTTTCCACGTAACAATTTCCATAATTCCTCATAGGTGGTGGTTCAGTTTATAGGCGGGAAGGGTGTTTTTTCTACTAAGTGCTGCGTTGCTTCTCGAGAACGCCGATCTCAAAAAGGTATTATTTTCCCTTTTACACTAAGTGAGTGAGCCTTCGCAAATTGAATTTATCCTACTTCCTATTGGGATTTGAAGGCTGCCGTGTGCCGAGTATGTCGAGGTATAGCTATAGGCTGCAGACTATGGAGCGAGGCTCCTTCTATGTAGATATTTACCCCAATTCTTCAATAATAGGGCTGCTTTCAAAATAAAACGTTTGTTTCTACTTTAATACTCTCTTTGTAAATACTAAATAAACGTTACTGAGAAAAGCTTTTATATTATTGTTTGCATTTCAACGGAATCTCCTTCTGGATAAATATTTTATTTTAAATATAACGTTGTACTTGACGAATCAAATGAATAGCATTTCGCCCAAAAATAAAATGAAGTTTGTGACAATTTTCCTCGTCCTATTGTCATATATACATATCGGGACTATTGACGTATATGGTAAATAAGCAATTAAAAAAATGTAGTGTTCTATCAGTGTAACATTCATGAGAAATATATTTTCAATTGATTCAATTTAATCGACTATAGTAAATACATATACATACATGGGTCCCTTAACTTAACTCATACTTAGTGTTGTTATTTGATGAGTATATACATTTTTAATTTTAATTGTGTAACAGCAAAAAAATCGACTCACAGGTATTTCATATTTTTAATAACTTAAAACAGTCATTGAGCATTAAAATGATACTTACTTCTTATTATTGCTAACATCATTTTTTTTATTTGACATACAAAAAATTCAATTTGATATTCATTATATGAAGACCAAACAACATTTTGATGAATAATACTGAGAAAAACTCATATGTCAATTGTTAACCTTTAATAACGATTAAACTAAAATGATATATGTAATATATTGTTTAGTATGTATGTAGAAGTTTGTAAAGTATAATACACATATGTAATATAAGCATTAACTGAGTAAAAAACAATGTATCAATTGACGTAAATAATAACTTACCACTAGCGACTACTTTCATTCAAGAATCAAATCTTAATACGTGTTTTGTTGCTGACAAATAACAGATGAATCGGGTCTTTTATTATTATCACTATTTACAGATTAACACACATTTTATTACTATAAAAATTCTAAATATGTATTTAAAAAAAACTAGGAGAGCTACTGCTACATGCCCATGTTGAACGCACGCCATTGGGTATAAGTAGTCACCCTGAATAAAAAGTAAACTTAAGCTGCTCAAACTTTTGTAATGCATTAAATATATCAATTTTTACACTTAAATGTTCTCGATAGAAACATATATGAAAACAAATGTGAATATTAAAATTATACTGTACTATTTTCTTGAAACGATATGTATACAGATACCGGCAGAATGTGTCATTAACACGAGATTACTACAAAAATATTTCATGAGAATACTTAAAAATGATACTGTTTTTCCAAAAGAAAAGAAAGTTTGTAGTTAATTTGACGAATGCTGAAAGTATATACTATATACGTGTTGCTATACGTACCCATAAACATAAGACAACGAGAAGGAGAAGAACTTAATATAAATAATAAAGCAGTATAAAGCACTGTTATTAGCAGTAAAAGTCAAAAAGCAATAAGAGTGTAATAATAACGAGACGTAAACCTTTTGAAAGACGTTACTCACTTATTTTTCCTTTATTATATTAGGAGACATTACAACGGGCACATTTCTCGAGTGGGAACGCTTTAATGGATACTGGTGGAAATCTTACAAAATTCATTTCTCGCAGAAAGCGGCCTCTTCTCTGCACAGACTGTGTTATGGCACAAAGCCTACTTCTAATGGACTTTATTTAGAAAGCTCTCGACGCAAACAACAGGAGATCGGGCCAACAGCGCTACGCGTTTTGTTTAAATACCTCATTACATCGCAGACAAGTTACTATGTAAGTCCGAACACTAAACATGAATCTTTGTGGATAACGCCTTACGCATAAATTTAAATACACGTTTCATTTTTAATTTTCATTTAATTATTTCATGGAGTACTTACCTAACACTTTTTCCTTCTGCGTTCTCTTCAATTGTCTATTTATCTTTCTTAAGGATAGCGTAAATAACGATATACTTAACCATAAAGTTAAACAACACCGACTTTAGGAGTTTAAGAAATATTACGTATTCTAGAATACTCAATAAAAAAATATACGTGTAATTAATTATCACCCATCCATCTACCTTCCTAAATAAAACTAAGGTATATCATTCGTACAATACTGTTTTTAAAAATATATTATTTCCAAATAATCCCTCTCATTATTTCTAAATAATCTCTCTTCATGTGGGAATATATTAGATTTTTAAGTGAAACATTTTTAATTGGTATGCATAATGGATACCGGTATGCGTAAGATTTAAGCTTTAAGTTAAATAAATGTAGGTAACAAAATAATTTAATTTTTATGTCTTCTTATTTTTATAGTTAGAAAAATTTAAAAAGTTGGTGAAGTGTACATTTATATATATACTTATATATATATATATATATATATATATATATATATATATATATATATATATACATATATATATATATATATATATATATATATATATATATATATATATATATATATATATATATATATTTATACATATATATATATATATATAAATATATATATATATATATAAATATATATATATATATATATATATATATATATATATATATATATATATATATATATATATATATATATATATATATATATATATAAAGATATATATATATATATATATATATATATATATATATATATATATATATATATATATATATATATATATATATATTTATACATAAATATAAAGTAAATATAAATTCCCAGACTAATACATTTGCATATTAGAATATTCCCTTAGCTTGCGATATAATATATTATAGATAATTGAATCTCTGAATAACTAATTGCAAAACGATTCCATTCATTAATGGATTTTGTCAATTTACGACGGACATAATTTTCAGGATTCCCCAAGGCTTGTACATTGGTCCTTTATCGGCCTGAAATACTAAAATGAATTAAATCATAATGTAAGATAAGGTTTAATATCATTGTACATATGTACATATTTTCGATTTAAAAGGGTAATTAAATATTTAATCATGTTTAAAATGTTAAAATAAAAAAATAATATGTAAAAAAAATAGACTGAAGCATTTCACTAACCATTTAACATTATTTCTTTAATTGACAGCCGTAGACATTTTTTTTAAACGGTAAATAAAAAAGTTAGGTAAAACAAGTGATTTATATTTTTTCCAAAATTGCGTTTATATCAATCTAATTTTAGCATAATATTAAAAATGATTTGCCTTTTCATTTTCCGCTCCAAACAACATTTGATTAATATTCTAAAAAATATACATATTTTGGAAGATTTTTATATTAATTTCTAATGACATTAAGAAAAAAATGTTATATTCAGGCGCTTAGATTATTCAAAGCAATTTTAAATACAATTCTGTGTAATTAAAAAATATAGATAATAATATAAAATCTTATGCTTATGACCTATTACTGACTTGTTTTATTGTGTAACATTCACTAACGTTCAATATATTATTGAACATCTTAGTTGTCTGCGTGTTTTTATTATCAATAACCGCTTTCGCATGTCAGTTGGTGCTGACATATGGAATTGCAATTTTGGAAAGTAAATAGTCTTCCCGTTCTTACAATATGTGCCCCTATAATTGACAGAATGGTGAATTCTATACGTGTGTGTAACGTGATCAATTCAGACAGCCTTGTAAATATTCAGACTTCCATTATCTTCAGCATAAGAAGATACTTCCTTTCTGTTGAGACATTTATAAAAAATCTTTATATGGTACTTGAGAGTTACATTCAGAGTGTGTATATGTGTGTGTTTGTGTGTCTCCAATAACATAAAAGTATGTTTTTTATTACGATTTACTTGGAAATTATCACGATTTCTTACAATCATTTCATTTCGATGCATTTCACATCATTTTCAAACGTGTCATAATAGAGTTGAATAAATAGTGGTATTTACTAAGTAAACCATAAATTAAAAATGGTAGATATTAACCATAAAGTGACTGCCTAGTCAATTAATGAAAATAAAAGTATTCTACTGTTAAATTTTTTTTTAAAAAACTGGTGAATGTTTGCTGAATTTCAAAAATTAAATATTTAAGACCGTTATTACGTGAGCAGCATAATATTATAATAATAAAGTCGAGATTATAACATAATATGTGGAATAAACCAATGTGATTCTGTATTCCTGTTGTTGTTGACCCGATTTACATACTCGTGGCTTTGACTAAATCCAGTATCTCTATATTCCAAAACTAAGCTGTGCTGTTCTGTTCTGCGCTGTGCTGTACTTCGTGCGAGTGAATTTCGAGGATAAACAAATCGCCGGGACGTGAAGCTGATGCACAACTACCGAATGCAATAGGGATGTCAATAATTTACAAAGCACTTCGTTATATCCACGAACTGTATGAAAACGAAAGAAAAAATCTCAAATACTAGTATTTTGAGTGTGTCCTAACTTATTGCTTTATGTCCACTTATTTTATATATTCACATAAACTTTTACAAAAATACTTAGTACAATTATAATTCAAGTAATATACTATCACATTTTATAATACACCAATTCTTGCTGTCAGAAATTTATAACGTAATGACAGTTTATGTGAACATAATGAATTGGACAAAATATCAGAAGAAGTGAATGTTATTTATGTCGATATCTCAACTTAGAAGAAGAAAACTATGGAAGTATACGTATTTACAGGACTTATGACCTGTCATAGGTGGTTTAAGCAAGTCAAGTATAGATTTTGTGAACGAAGATTTGGAGAGACTCAAAATATTGAGAATAAATAACTGGTAAATATATAATTTTGTTAAAATTTTTAAATTATATTTTCAGGCGTCTTCTAGTACGTAAAACAATTCGGGAAGAATCTGACATACATACATTTCATAAAGGTCTCTAATATAAAAAAAATATTTTCCTTAACTCAACCGTAGATGGTGCCGAAGAAGTACATAGATTGTGTTAGTTAAAAAAATAAATACAACATCCGAAATTTGGGTACGGTGGTTGTCAGTTATGGTCAAAATAGTGAATGTTTCACGTGTGTAAAGTGATCGCTTAAACAAGACTATGACAGGTCATAATCCCACTTTACCACAATTTGATACAAATTTTTAATAATGAGCCGCTTAGTCTCACGAAAATAGTATGTTAAACTATTTGTACATGACTAAAAAATAAAAATAACATTGAGTGTAGTTATAACTTTTCCAAAATAAAATGAATCAAATGTTTGGATAGCTATTTTATTTCAACATATCAATACGAGTAAAATAAAACTTTTCATTAATTTTGAAAAAAATTACCCCGTATTCACGTCACCATTTGCCCTAAAAAAAGTTTTTCTTTAGAGAGAAATTGGGATACAATTATGTCTGATTCCGTTAATCACGAATGGATAGTTTGTTATATCCTTTTTAGGAGTTTGTGTTATTTCAAAGTTAGTTGGAGGATATCAAACGTATTAAGGATTCCGCGGTCCTTCCAGATCCTGTCTAGAATCTGCGGAGGAGTCGGTCCTGAATGAGGACTAATTGTAGGAGGAATCCCAAACACTGAACATCGAAGGGGATTCACATTGCTGAACCAATTTATCTCTAATGGCCGAGATATTTTGCATGGCTGTTCGAATGATTTAAGTCTTAAACATTCGTACTTAGTGGTAAATTATGGGAAATAACCGCGTACTCAAGAAAAGCTACGAGATAATTCACGACTGATGAATTAAGAAATATAATTCTATACGGTATCGTGATTTTTATTTATAACGACGCCGACGTGTTTAGAATAATCATAATCAAATATTTTTTTTTAAATCCACTAAATTTCAGTTAAGTTGTTTTAATGCAAAACATGGATATTATAATATTTTTATATGATAGCTGCAGATATGATTGAGATATCTATATTTATCTATATTTACTATATTTTTATGAAATATTGCATTTTAATAAATACATAGGTATGTTAAATATATAGTATGTGCTATAGAAGTAAATAAATGCATATTTAAAAACTGAGCATAAACATTTTCAAAGTTCTTTTTGTGTCTATATAGTACAATTATAATTTCAATGTTTACTTATTATAATATTATGTGTATTATATTATGATGTTTATTTGTTTTGATATTGAGTATAATTTATTATTGTTTGCTTAATATGTATTGTTTTTAAATAAATATACGAGTAATATAACAGTTTAAGATGCAAAAGTTTAAAATGTGATGCGAGTGGATCGTTAACCCAAGACATTAAAATCGCTACCACAGGACTAAAAATTCGACTTTTGGCTAAGACAGGATTTATCAGTCTGAGCTTGTAAACTATCGGTAATAAAGGATATACATATGTATATGTCACGTATTTTATCAAGTGTAGTCATTAAAATGTTGTACAAAATTTCAAGAGCTTCGACTGTCTTTCAAGCAGAAGATATAGATAAGATAAAAATATGAATTCAAAAGGATATAACTTTGGGAAGACATATCATAAACAATTATAAAAGTACGTAAAGAGCGATCATTGAAAAGCTTCGAAACTCATTTCTAAGATATTTCATTGAAATTGAAAAAATCTTAGCGCCTTGAATAGCAGCTATTGCGCTACGAAGGTTAACATGTATGCGGTTTAGATTAGCTAAAGGTGAAATTCCACAATGATCTAAAAACTAAAATATTGTGATATTAATTACTTGTATCTCCCTATTTCATTTAATTTTAGTATACAGGTATTTTTCTGTTTCTGTAATAAAGAAATTGAGATAAGATATTGGATGTTAAAAAATTATGATAATTTAAACTAATATGTATGAAATATAATACTGGACTGGTACCTGAAGTGTAGAACTGATTACCTCGTATTCAAGTAATAAATGATGATACAGCGTTAATACAGTGCAGTGTCCTATGTAACATTGAAAGGTTAATTTTGACAATAGACTTTTGAATATTCTATTATCAAGTATAGAGAAAAATACGTTTCAAATTGGTAAATAAAATATAATTTTAATTTTATTTTTGATAGAATATCTTAAATGAAAATTGGAAGTAAATGATTTGTAAAATATTTTTGATTAATAATGTTTTTTTGTACAATTTCATAATTTAAATATTAAATATAATATTACGTTTTGGTTTAGATATTGTGAGTGTAAATTCGAACATGATTTTTAATTCCATTGAATTTATTATCATTTTGTCATAATATGTGTTTTTCATTGCGATGTGCATTGTAAAACTTTGTTTTAGTATGAATTAAAATTAAATAAATGATAACAATTTTTCCAAATGAAACTTTAATTTAGTAAATACTACTATTTCTGAAAATCTTTAGTATCAAGTATTTCGATGCATTCAACGTAATTATCAAACACCGTATGTGAAACTTAGGGTAGGTTTGAGAGTTGTACACCTGGGACGTTGAAGTGACTGACGATTCAATTAATTGGATTATGGTATAATTATATTTCGTGTGATCTTCTCATGCTTGAACTATTAGGTTTTCAGAAGAAATTTATCTTAAACAGAATAGTTCGGTTAATTTGACGATCTGTGAAATTAATAAGATGATGCATTGAAAGTACTAGGAAGACCGTCGGTGTAGGAAGACTAGGAAGGAGTACGAGTAGGTAAAGTTGCTAGTGTCAGCGTGTTGCGGGCGCGCGGTGTTCACACGAAGTGTCGCGTCGCACGTTGTTCAGAAGGTTACAAGTAGACGTGCGATCGCTGATCACGCAGCTTACACGAGGAGAGAGTGTGGTAACTCCGGCTCGAGCTTAAGTCCCGGTAGCGAGCGTTTCCCAAAAGGCCTTTGTTCAAGGGATCAAAACACCTATTCGTCTCTCCTCCGCTTAAAGTTTAACCGCAAATAAGACTCTTTTCAAACACATCATTCATACTTTGCCCGAACCGCCGCCGCTGCCGCCGCCGCGTCTCAGTCCGTATTTTGATCAATTTCGCAAATAAAGCGACTTGATGAATGTGGCAAAAATACAGAAATCTGAAAGAGAATTCCTCGAGCGAGGATATTTTCGCGAAAGCCCTTAAGAAATCCCCCAAATTATATTCAGTCGATTGAAGCGATTCAAAATTCAGACAACACACACAATATGGCGTGATTCTTATTGGAGGTGGAATCGAAATGAAGCTTGAACTAAAATGAAAAAAAATATTTGGTACATTTAATACTTAAACATAAGATATGTTTTACATTCATTAAATATTATTGTAACCACTCATATTAATATTAAATAGTGTGAATGATGTGCCCCTTTGTCGCATACCGCAAATAATCGTAATTGCAATGATCTTATATAAAATCAACCTCTTTTAGGCTTTGGCAATACAAAACATACCATTGAAGTAGGGATAAATTTCTGAAATTATTCTTCACTATGAATATTTTTTATATACCATATCACATGGTGTCACTAAAAAAACCCATAGAGTAACATTAATCACGTTATCTTCTTGGGAAATCATGATTTAAAAAATGCTTGGCTCGAGTAGGCAAGGATATTGTTGAAATACATACGAGTATTTAAGGTTATAACAATAGTTGAAAACGTTTTTTTTTGCTTATTTCAACATTTTTATACTCCGTGGTCAAGGTATTATTATTGAATATATATATATATATATATATATATATATATATATATATATATATATATATATATATTCAATAATAATACCTCGACCAATATATATATATATATATATATGTATATATATATATATATATATATATATATATATATATATATATATATATATATATATATATATATATATATATATATATATATAATACATTAGTTTTATTATTTATTAGTTTTAAACGTTTTCTTTGGCCTATTGGTTAACTGAAGTTTGAGTAGTGCTCGCCTTTGCCTTAAAGGTCAACGTTGCCAAATTTATATCGATGACCAACAAAATATCGGCTATCGAAACTATATTTTAAGGATTCAATGTTTTTTGACACCGGCGACTAGAGTTTGCGGCAATGTACCTAATATTAATAGGGTATCACACGGAAACATTCAAAAGGTTTTAAAGGAAAACTCAGGATTATATTAAGCCGATCGAGTATAATGGTTATTGAATAAAATTTGTTTATAAAAGGGGATGCTAAATTTGCTAAAAAAAATCACGGGAACTATGTTTCTGTTAGTGTCTAGGTATCCCGGGAGAGGAAAGAGTACATTTCAATAAGTATCAGCGCTGAACGAAACAGTCTTAAACTAGGTTATCTTAACACGTAAAAAGTTTTATCTTTACACGTACCGTTATGATTATGAAATGCGTCGAGAGACTTCACGCGAGTATGAAAACAATAAAATCCACCGGCGATTTCGGGGATCCCAATACTACCGCGTAATACTGAAACAGCGTTGAGCAGAGTAACGTTAAGCGAGGTTTTACTGTTTCAGTCTCGAGTGTACAATAGAGTTAGAGGCAAAGGGATTGACTGATGAACACTTTACTCTCTATACCTTTTAGGCATATCTAATAGGCTTAGGATTTCTTATATTATCTCTACTCATGATCCAAAACAACTTTAAAGGTGCATTCAGTTTACATCTTTAGCAGTTTAGTAGAATCCTGCTTATTAGCGCGTTTATTCGTCTTCTAATCACTCGCAACTACCAACTTTCTGACTTCTGTTTTCCAGAGGTTAGTGATGTACATAGTTACTGGTGAAATAACAGATTATTCCTTCTACGAACATTACATTTGCCCATATCTTTCAATAGAGTACTGTACGTGACTACTAAAATTTGTAAAATGAAATATACTAATGTATGTAATTTCTTCACCATATAGCGACACGGCTTTACAAATGAATACGAGTATTTGCATTACATTTGCATCGAGATTTTATTCCCTACCGTCATTTGTAAAGTAGGATTCTCTTTAACCATACACCATTCATAGCAGATTGCTGTTAGATATATATGTTTTAATTTCATGAAAAAAAAATCCTACAAGTATTTTTCAAGTGAAAAAATTATGAAAATAATTTATGTTCTTCTTTTTTCACTTCAGTGAATTATTGATTAATTGTTATTTATTTTATTAGACATTGAATTGTTCACCCTACGAATGTCAATATTATGTGTCGCAACTTGAGATTGTATAATAATATAGAAAGAAGATGTATAAAATGATCACGTAAGCCCTAGGATCCTTAGACTTCCGTCTTATTTTAAATTGAGATACCTATAATATTGCTGTTTTAAGTTAATTTGTAAGTGATTTAAAAAATAAATTGTTTACGTTAATAATAGAAACTCGCAATGTAATTTATTCCAATAGTGATTTTATTTGTAGGTACCGTAAAATCAAAATCCTTTTTTTTAAAAGTTATATGAATCCGGGAATTCACCCCTACTTGTGACATATTGGTCCAAGTGTGGTAGTGTTCAGTGGAGGGCGGGAGGGTAGGTGACGAATATGCCTCCCAGTCGTGTGCTTCAATCAACCTTCATAACGGATAAACGGATTCGGTAGAAGGAAGGTGTCGAACTTTGGCCGGGGGAGGTGTCGAGCAGCTAGTTAATGACAAGATGCTAATCCTAGAATATATTTGATGAATATTTTTATATCTAAAAGTAAATTGAGTGATACGTTACACATTTATATAGAAATTCAAGTCTCATAACATTAAAAAGTAAAAAAAAAAAACAAAAACAAAAACAAAAACAAATGAAAAATGGATTTATCTGAATTTCCTTCTGCAATTGGTATCAAACCGAGCGGTATATGGTATAAATAAATTTTCTTCTTTAAACCGTTATCCGCACCCCAGTGATGCATAGGGCACTGCATCATATAAACGCAGTGTTACCCTGATCAACGCATGAAGGAAAGGTGATCAGCCCTCTGCTTCAGGTACCAGTCCAGGGTAACATTTAATAAATATAAGAGTAAGAAATCGTTGATATTTATGGGAATCGAACTCGGGACCTCCAGAACGGTAGCCGAGCGCGTAGATCATTACACTACGGAGGCGGATGGTTTCAAGTAAACGTGAATGAAATGTTTTATATATATATATATATATATATATATATATATATATATATATATATATATATATATATATATATATATATATATATATATATATATATATATATATATATATATATATATATATATATATAAATATATATACATATATACGCTGGTGGATAAAGGCGCTATAGCGCGCTTGTGGAGATAGCACACTACAAAATTGTATCAAAGCATAAATAAATCAAATATCCTTGAAGTGCGCAACGAAGTGGCGCTGCTGAAATAAGGATTCCAAGTTAGGAAGTGAAATAATTTGGTCACGTCTGACTCAAAATGTTAAATTTCAATAATATTAGCAGTTTAATACATAAACCAGGCTAGTGTAGCATTTTGTTTACAAATGGCGTTATTTGCATTAAAAACATGATTACATTACAAAACGCTCGGGGCGTATAAATCAAATTTATGAAAATGTTTTGGTATCTAATTTTTTCTTCTTCAAATATATAATATTGTTTTTATTTATTCTCTGATAAATTACATCTGTAACTAAACAGTTATATAAGTGGGTACCTAGTTCACTAGGTATGTTCATGGAAGGTCATTAATGGTTGATAAAAATACTCATATTAAAAAAAAATCTAGTTTTTTTTGTCGTTGTTGCCATATATAAAAAAATGTAAATCAAAATTTAAGCTTTGAAGTTTTAATTTTATAATAAAACATATGATATTTATCCTAACTGTATAGTAGTTTAAAGTAAATTTATTTTAAGAAGTATGGATGGAAATGGAAAATCATAAACATAGTAAGTGCCTTAAATATGGATTATATAAATAAAATAATATAATATAAACACTAAAATCGAAACAACGAGCGCACTTTGTTTTGAACCGTTAAATTATAGAACAGGAATACCTTGTCTTAATCAGAGATTCTTAGAAACATAATATAGAAACAGAGACACAACTTGGTGAGTAGGTTTAAATATTGCATACAAATTTTGCATTCCCGTTGAGATGCACGTATACATGATTTTTATTGACCGCATGAAAGCTAAAATATACTGCCAATTATAAGAACGATTACTTTAAGGAATCCTTTATTTTTTTTATATATATGTAGTTCGATAAACTAGCCAAATTATAAGGACTAACTTTATAAATACTGTACTGGCTATTATTATTATTGTATTTCATAGCCATAAAATATATTAAAATTTACGTCTAATGTATGTATATACAATTTAATGTAATTTATAGGTTTAAATATCTACAATCTACATAGGAAAATGAGATTCAATATCGAATTCGGTCGTATCTCGACTGGCAGTGTATAAAGCACCATTATAATTTGCCCTCTGTGGTTTGAATGACCAATAAAAGTGAGTAAGTGTGCATGAAATACTCCGCGCAGTTATGTGGGCCATAAGAATTAATTTCATAAATTTCCTCCAGACACCAGGGTGACACGACGACGAGGAGTTCAGGGCAGGTTTCGTCTCCTCTTGGTGCAGTGCCAACTTCCTCACTATATCTCCGGCCGCTCAGAGTTTTAAGACATAAAACATACAAGGAAAGCTAATTTTGCGAGGCACGTGTTTGCTTTAAATTACTCGCTACTGAAAATAAATCTCTTGTAATTATTTGGTGATTTACCTCCTGACATATTATGTCTTTATAAGTATTCTTTCTTTATTTTAACCCATATTACCGCACCCAATGCTGAATAGAGCATTGCACGTATTAATGCAGTGTTTTCAAAATTATTAAGTATCATAATTAATAAGTTAAAAAGTCCTCAGCTTTAGGGTGATATTAAATAAAACTTAGAGTGAAAATTCACACACATTTATTTTAAACCCTATGGAAAACGAACCCAGGAACTGCAGCACAAAGCAATAATAAAAAAATACTGTTTTGGATAATACGCAACCGACTGCCGAGTGTTTAATCTAGACAAGTAGTAAACGAGGTATATTTCTTAAAAGGTTTACACTTAAACAACGATCCTTTCAACGTTATCTTTCCTTTGATCCGATTTGCTTCCAGAATCTCATATACATAGTTGGTGTACGCGTATTTATAAATATGTATGGCGGCATGTAGATAATGGAATGCGTACTGAGGCTAAGTATAAATTCACATGAGCCATATTGGAATATTCTCATATAATGTTCCTTTAAAATTATCTTCAAACCGCGAGCTTCTTCTACATGCTGCCGTTTGAATGTACGGTCTATGTTCATTATTTCATATCCATAAACTTCTGAAACTTATGTTTAGGTATTTTGATTATCTGCTAAATTTGTCAACAGAATTATTGAACTTTTGATAAATGTGCGTTTCATAACATCATAATAATAAATATGTAAATAATAATATCTGATTATAAAAATCTCAACTAAATTTGGACTGTGAATTGCATATTATTGGTCCAATGTTGTCTTGAACGTAAATTACTAGAAGATAACATATTATTCTTTGACATCTCATCAAAGATGAAGAAGAATCTGGAGGTCTGGGCATTTAAGGGGCTGACGACCGTCATAGGCTTATTCATATTCTTCTTCATATTTGATGAGATGTCAAAAAATAATATAAAAAACTCCTATAATTGGAGGTAATCCAGATTTGTGAACAAATATTTGGACACACTGAAAATGTTGGAAGATAATATGATTAGATTTGACTAGCGACCGAGTTTTGTCGTTACTGACATCTTATTTTATCAGAAATAACTATTTAAAATTATGGTTTTCAACCCCTGCCTTGTTATATATTTCATATACTAATTTATTATTAGATTAAAACCAATATTTTTAGCTTTTCCACTTTTTTATTTGACCAGCGACCGGGTTTCGTCGTTACCGACATCATCAGACTGGTCAAATTTCATATACGGAAACTTATTTCATATACGGAAACCAGGTACATGATAAATAAAATAAAAATGGTTAAAACTACGTATTTGTTATTTTGTTATAAAAAATGCAGTTCCACTATGAAATGCCAGTACAAAACCTAAATATAAGTAATATTCAAGATTAAACACAACTCTGTATATCCAGTGAAGTGATTGTAGCTAATATAGAAAAATATCCATACTAAAAATTGCTAAGTTTTTCTATGTAAAATACTTACCATGTATACTAACAGATATAGTCAGATTAAATTTCGTAAAAACATTTTAGAAGTAAATATTTATTTATGAAATGTTTTTCTGAATTTTAACCATCATTTATACTTAATGTACACAGGGTACCTACTACGTCGAATTATTAATCGTATGGAATCAGTGTGATCAGTTTTGTGATTTAGTATATCGAACAAGGGTGAAAACTAAGATTTTCTTAAATCTCTAATTAAATTATAAAATCTCTAGTACTGTGACACTTATAAGGTACTTATTTCGACACCGTACAATACGTTTCATTAAGAAAGTTTCATAAATAAAAGGAAATTTTATATTTTCTGGGCTATAAGGCGGCAGAAACTCGAATGCGCTTTGTTTCCTGTCACACATTTTTGTATATTTCTTTCACAAAAAAATTTTTCGTGTTCGATTTATGAAAATAATACATTTGTTTTGTGGGTACGAGTGGGCTGGTGTTTATAATATTTTTTAACTTTTCTTTTCACCTTTTTTATATGAGGATTTTACATATACTATCGTTCTGTATGCGTGTAAAAATCGAGGCTAGTATAAACCCAGCTTTCGTTTTTGAGATTTTCGACGACAATATGTAGAAATTTGGAGACCCATGATTTATCCACTTTTACCTTATTTTATTTCGTTCGTACAAGAATCAAAGTTTAACAGGCGGCTTTCGCTGAGTCCAAACAACTGTTTTATTTTATTTCGGACATTTTTCGATTCCTTATAACTATGAAATGAAAATGTCATTTAACTTTTTTATTGTAAAATTTACGCAACATCTATTGAAATTCAAATACCACCATCGAGTGCAGTTTATCTATTCCAATGATACACCGTAATGTTTACATTTGGAATCGATAAACTTCGCTTGATGGTTAAATTATAATGTTTTTACTCTCTCCCGTAGACTAAGGCCGGATAGAGTTGGAAACTTAACGGATTAAGACTACGAATAGTTTATATTTCTATCTCGGTTAAAGTTTGTATGGCCTTGTGGATATTTTTAGTGAGCGTGTAATTTATTGTCCCGTCCTGTCAGGACTCGTGAATGGATGAAGGGTTGGAGGTCGCCTTACTGTTTCTAGGACGACAGAGCTGGAATAAGAAAAAAAGATTTTTAAACTCAATTATTTATCCTTGACTACTGTAGTTGTATCATGTGTCTAGGTATTATATTACTTGTTCTTTGTCTTCACCAATGTCGTGATAGTTCTCTTTAACGACCTTATCATATAAGTAATTTTGTTTTCCATTTTTTTTAGTATAGTTTAAATAAAAATAATTATATCCAATTAATATAGGTTGATAAAATCTAATATTATGTTAAAATGAAATATTGTATACAAAGTAATAAACCTTTCAGAAATATAATACTATAAATAAGTATTTAGAATATTGAAAGCATTGACTTTATGGATCAAAGTGATATATTATTTTGAGAAATAAAATTTCTTTATTAATTTTTATTTTTATATTTATTTTTATTTCTTAATATAATACTGTATCTTCTAACTACATATTCAATAGTGCATAGCGCACTGCATAGTGTCAAAGCAGTGTTATCTTGATTGTTTATTATAATTAGGCAAGCCGGTCAGTGCTGCGCTTCAAGTACCAAGTAAGGGTGATATGAAATAAATATATATGAGTAAAAACTCACCCGTGATCTAATTAAATAACTCCGAATACACCAGCATGGCAGTAAAACATCATTACCACTGAACTACAGAAGCCTTTACAAAAAAAAACTTTTTTTTAACTATTTATTTTTACTAGTCTATTAAAATTATAATTAGCCGTTTATTTTTACTAGTCTATTAAAAATTCTCGAGGGACTCTTATCATTTTCAGTAACTTGGAGTCATTGCTGCTATTTTTTCTATCTACTATTATTTTACCATTTCTTGTTCCATAAAGCAGTAACGCACATACATTCTTCGTCACATACATCATCTATATTCTACCATGTATATATGCCGATAGAAGATCCAAAAATCTGAGAAGAGGGTTGATAGCCCTTTTCACACGATCGATTGATTACTGCATCGGTTCGATGTACTACCCTATGGATAATTTTGATGCGAATAGGAGCAAGAAGATAGAAGATATAAACATTAAAGTTGATGTATTCATGTTCCCAATCGACATCGATTTGTTCACAATATACCAATCAAAATATAGTTATTGCTTATATTTTTAAATAGTATTTTTTTAAGCCATGACTTAATTATGGATTGTGTGAAATATTTTTTTTATCTAAGCTCTTGTTTCTATGAGTTTTAGGCGTTAGAAGTTTTAACAAAGGCTCTATTCAGCTAAAACGGTAGTTTTTGGGGTTGTTTTTAATTTTTTTTATCGTTCCAGTTATTATTTCATCATACTAAAGCATATTCCGTAATTGGACGCTCGCGATGTATCCAAAATTTTTATAAAATTTTATATAATGTACTCGTATAGCATGAAATGGTTAGTAAGACAAAATGACAAAAACGCTTGAATGTTGTAGCCAGGGTTATCAAAAAGTTCCAAGACACATTTAAAATTCTGATAAAATTTAACATTAGAAGAATTGAAAGTAATAACCAATCGTTAAAAAATAATCCAATGTAAATAAATTATTATTTGATGTTTTCCTTACGTTCATAACTGTCAGGATTTTTTTAAGATACCCTTAAATTTATAACATTTTGAGTGTGTCTAAATACTTGTTCACAAATCTGGATTATCTCCAATTATAGGAGTTAACTTTTTTTGACATCTTATTAAAGATGTAGAAGAATATGGAAGTCTGAGCATTTACGGGGCTGACTAATAAATTAACTGGTCAAATTATAAGCTGAAATAATAAAAATGAAAATGATATTTTTGGTGTTTCTCAATTATGTGATTATAATCCAGGATTCGGATTTCACATACTAATAAAAGAGTTTCTACCAATAAATGCTCTAGTGAAGTTCTGGCGATTCAAGAACGACGTTTTGGTGTTTCTCAATTATGTGATTATAATCCAGGATTCGGATTTCACATACTAATAAAAGAGTTTCTACCAATAAATGCTCTAGTGAAGTTCTGGCGATTCAAGAACGACGTTTTGGTGTTTCTCAATTATGTGATTATAATCCAGGATTCGGATTTCACATACTAATAAAAGAGTTTCTACCAATAAATGCTCTAGTGAAGTTCTGGCGATTCAAGAACGACGTTTTGGTGTTTCTCAATTATGTGATTATAATCCAGGATTCGGATTTCACATACTAATAAAAGAGTTTCTACCAATAAATGCTCTAGTGAAGTTCTGGCGATTCAAGAACGACGTTTTGGTGTTTCTCAATTATGTGATTATAATCCAGGATTCGGATTTCACATACTAATAAAAGAGTTTCTACCAATAAATGCTCTAGTGAAGTTCTGGCGATTCAAGAACGACGTTTTGGTGTTTCTCAATTATGTGATTATAATCCAGGATTCGGATTTCACATACTAATAAAAGAGTTTCTACCAATAAATGCTCTAGTGAAGTTCTGGCGATTCAAGAACGACGTTTTGGTGTTTCTCAATTATGTGATTATAATCCAGGATTCGGATTTCACATACTAATAAAAGAGTTTCTACCAATAAATGCTCTAGTGAAGTTCTGGCGATTCAAGAACGACGTTTTGGTGTTTCTCAATTATGTGATTATAATCCAGGATTCGGATTTCACATACTAATAAAAGAGTTTCTACCAATAAATGCTCTAGTGAAGTTCTGGCGATTCAAGAACGACGTTTTGGTGTTTCTCAATTATGTGATTATAATCCAGGATTCGGATTTCACATACTAATAAAAGAGTTTCTACCAATAAATGCTCTAGTGAAGTTCTGGCGATTCAAGAACGACGTTTTGGTGTTTCTCAATTATGTGATTATAATCCAGGATTCGGATTTCACATACTAATAAAAGAGTTTCTACCAATAAATGCTCTAGTGAAGTTCTGGCGATTCAAGAACGACGTTTTGGTGTTTCTCAATTATGTGATTATAATCCAGGATTCGGATTTCACATACTAATAAAAGAGTTTCTACCAATAAATGCTCTAGTGAAGTTCTGGCGATTCAAGAACGACGTTTTGGTGTTTCTCAATTATGTGATTATAATCCAGGATTCGGATTTCACATACTAATAAAAGAGTTTCTACCAATAAATGCTCTAGTGAAGTTCTGGCGATTCAAGAACGACGTTTCGAAATTGGTTCATTTATATAAAAATTCCAAGAATTTGAGTAGTATGGTTGTCAATAATTGGTACAATTGGTAAATGTTATACGTGTAAAGTAATCACTTAAACCAGCCTATGACGGTGGTCAGCCCCGTAAATGCCCAGACTTCCATGTTCTTCTTCATCTTTGATGAGGAGTCAAAAAAAAAAAATATAATATGACACCATTAAAGTTATTTGATTAGACAAACAAAGATCACAAAATCATTGTACTCATAAACTATTAATTAATTTGTTAATCCCTCTCCGGCCATAAAAACAAGTGTCTTTTTTGGAGTTTAATAAACTGTAGAAACCACTTAAAACGTGTTGTAAACTGTTGGATTTAATTTGAAATTGCTCTTTAGCACTCCACTTAGATTAATATTTTCAACTATAATTATTTCCAATTGATTCGAGTGATTGTAATATTTTTTTGTAATGTTTCCCTTTCTAATCGTTACTGTCCTTACTTCAGACAGAATTTATTTTAATATTTATTCTAAAATGTTATTTCATTATACAAAGATAATATAAGAATGAACAACGAACGTAATGGCTTTTTCAACATTTATTTTATTTGAGCAGCGATCTAAATACAATGATCAGTCAAATAAATAAAAGTGAGGAAAGCTTTTCAGTTGTTTTTCTATTATTATAAGATGTAAAATTCCAAAAAGAAATCTTAGTGATAATTTTTAATAAAATAAAGGAAAAAAGATAACAAAAGACATAAGAAAAGGTCCAACCGAATGTTTGAAATTTGAGCAATAACATATTTGTTTACTTTTCTCTACACATCGCTGTGCGATCAAGCTCTTTATACGAAAGTAATAATTATTTTTAACTTGTTAATCGAATCCCGGAGAGAGATATTAATATAACACGTATTATAAACCAATGGAATATAATAATGCAATCATAAAATGAAATATTAAATAGTTTTATTCAAGCAGTGCAAACGACTACTGTATAAATAAATGGATTGTTAAAAAAAATAGTTGGTATAGCACATAATTATTAATGACATTTTGGTACAGTCAAATTATAAGTGGCTACACCTGCGCATGTTAATTTTCTAGTACGGTGCTGTTAGAAATGTAGCGTAAATGTGCCAAAGCCGGACCTCTGTCTCAAATTTGGGACACTTTGGGGTACTTTTGGACACTTTTTGTTGGCCGCGACAGGGGCCAGATACAGATACAGCCGTATGGCAGATTTACCGCTCCTTTGTCTCCCACCGGATCGGCTGTTTTTGTCCACTTTCCTGATTCATAAATAATTTGGCACGCGCGAAAGCACTTAACAATGGCGGGAAGCTTACAGCGGCCGACCATGTTGTGTTTTTCTACACTTTTTAGTATTATCAAAAATACAAACGGCCTTGAAGAACGATTCAAAAAAGTGTTTGTTAAGTGCCTATTTACAGTATTCGTACAAACTCATTCGATATTTTTTGTAAAGGAGAACAAAGACCCGGGATTATTTTTTGTATACGATATGAAATGTTTATTTTCCTCGTTTTCCACAGGTTTTGGAAAACCGAATAACATTTCAATGCTTTCATAGATAGGACTTAATTCTCAGAAGCATTATGAATGTAAGTACGAAAAACTATTCAATGTAAGAATACTGAATACTTGGAGTACTAAAATTAATAGACCGACACGAAACGTAAATTTATAGACTTTGAAACTTAGGTCGTTTATTCGATTCCGGCCGCTTGCAAAATGCGTTAAAGAAAGATTTTTTGCTACTGGTCTTGGTGTTGATGAAGTATTTTTCACGTGTGCCTTCCCTATTCTGACTATCCTACCTGCAGACAAGACTCCAAAAATAAAACCAGTGTGGGTTATTTCTTTAAAAATGTATGGATATACAGATTGTAAAGATAATGATTCATAAAAATGACTTTTAAGATGTTATATAAATAAAATAAAACTGTAATTTTTCAAATCTGTATTTTCATTTTAAGTAAATTTTTAAGAGTAATAAAGCACATTAATATGTATTAATAAACCTGTAATTTTTTTAATACGTGTAAGTACTTATATATTGTATTTATGTAAATATGTATAAATTATGGAACATCGCTTTGTGTGATTTATTTATAGACTGAATAATGTTAGGAATTGATGCATGAGAAATATGGGTTCAGTAAGGATTAGATGATTAGAAAATGAGTTAGTTAAATCGAGTAGTGATTTATGCACGTTTAAGTAAATTGATTCCCCGAGAGTGGTACACGTATTGCTAGCAGCCAGAAATAGCACGCGGTACCCGTTTCAGAAGCTTTGTACCGAAGCAAAGTATAAAGTATAAGCTGACAACATAACGTATTCCTTCTGGATTTAAAATGGAATTACTTAAAGAAAACTCCTCGGTAAGCAATCGGGAAAAATCGATCCTGGAAAAATTACTTTTGAATAAATCTTGTAAACAGAGATTCGGCGTTTATCCAAATCCTGTTTCCGTCGGAGGAAATTCAGGTGCTCGGTACAAAATATGTTTCGGCGGTGGAGCGAGCTATTACAAAACTCATTTCAATTTAAATAATTCTCTCGAAGGGTGGATCAAGGAACGGCAGGGAGCAGCGGGGAGCGGCCGGCGAGGGGGTGAGGGTACGAGGTTTCGACGATTGCCTCCGTTGCTAGTCGGAAATTGCTCGCGATTTCTTTTTCGAAGTCTCATCTCCGTTAATATGGCGAGTTTTGAGTATCGGAATTGTGCAGCGTCATCTTATGTATACAGAGCACGAGAACTGCTCCACAAAGTAAACCGACTCGAATTATAATATCGTCCGAGGCCGATGAAGACGCGATGAATATTTGCCTTAGCGAGCTATTCTGCACGTCCACATATTTTACTCAAAGGCTCGATGAGGTTAATAAATAAATTTGATAACTGCGCGATTTCTTTCTCATAAATCTCTTATGTAAGCAAAAGAACATTATGTTAAATTTTCACTTTAAATATAATTATAATCTATTTTCTCATTAAATTGTGCCTAAGCATTCTATTTGACCACTGAGGGAGATATATTATGTCTAAACAAAAACGAAGCATATTTTTTCCACTATCGAAAAGCATATGGAAGCCTGAACATTTGCATGGCTTGTGACGTGGCATTAGCTGGCTTACGTGACTATTTTTTACACTGTGTGATGTTCACTATTCTGCTTTTTATTGAACATCTATGGTATGTTCATTCACCATAAAATCTATAAAGCGACTGAACAATTGCGAATTATGAGGCATTCCATTCGTATAAAAATATGATTCTTTTCAAACTTTCATTATCATTCATCGTTCACTTTGTGTGCCTAATGCAATTTAAAAAAATTTGACTTCGGAATAATCATTCCATCATCAGGTAAAATGTTGACTAACGTGAAATTGTTACGCTCTGCCATTTATACCAAAATAAGATTTGAAAGAGAGAGAGAAGAAAAATATTTTTTTTAGTTTTGTATAAGTGGCAGACCGTAACAATTTCATTATATTCTACGTTTGACCTGATGATGGAATAAGATATAAAGAAAAAACGATTTTCATAATAATTTAAGTTTTTTATATATTTTGAATTTTCTATTCTAAGCAGTTTTCTGCATAAAATTCTCGATTTTAATATTTGTTTTCAAAAGCAAATTAATTCGTTTAAAAAAGTAAAGAATAAAATATTAGTAGGTAATTTAAACGATGTGCAAGAAGCTCGTGTTCATAGTTAACAACTTCTCGGATGGAAAGTTTGAAGGAAATTATGATGGCGGAATTATTTCTTTATTGCCCTAATTTGAAATGAACGCACGGCAAAAGGAGGTTCTCGAGGAAAAATAACAATTTTGTTATGAGATACGCTGACGCCACGGCATTCCTTTTTGGAGCTTGTATAAATTCTCATACGCCAGCTAATGCTATTTATGTAAATTTTAGGGATTATTTGGTTGCAGGCGCAGAGAAGGGCGCAAAACAGTAAAAGCATTTTTATGAACGCCACTCGAACGAAGCTACCCAGACTTGGCTGAAAGAGTATAATAATTAGAAACAAAGGAAACCAAAACGCGATTCGTGATTTGGCGTAGGATTCTTATTTCTGTGCTAGTTGGTTTGCCTTGCAAATGATATTTAGTATTTGTTTTATTAATATACAAAAAGTCGTTTTCTCCATGAAAATCGTTATTTTTCTAGTTGTTACCATCTATGTTAAAACGCTGTTTTCCTTATTAGGAACTAAATCTAAAAAGTGATTTTTTGAAGTTAAGTATTTCGTCGAATCAAATTTTTACGAGGAAATCTGTTTTCAAACAAAATAAGGGTTCGATTAACTATACCATAGTGATAACTTGATTTTAGTTTTATGAAATAGAAAAATCTTGCGAGAGAAATAAATATTTTTTCACTAACTTTAATGAAATTAATGTAATTTTTATTTAGTTTCTGCACATTTTATTGCATGTATAAATATAATAAAATATGTAAGTGGTAAATGCACATAAGCAAAAGTGCGAAAGATGTTGTTTATATGTTATTTACAAAACAAAAATCCTAAGCAGATATGTAGTTTATTAATATCGTCAATACACAAAGTATAAAACAATACAATTAACCGCAGTAAACTATACAAAAAATACGCTTTTTGATTATTGTAATAATATTATATTAGTGTCGCATATTCTAGGTTTGGCTAATTAAATCCTAATTTTGAGTAGGAAATTTATATTTTTTCATTAAAGATATATTTTTTTTTCTTCATTTTTGTCTAGTATCAGATCAAACATCAAATAATCTGTATCTCAAAAACTAGAGCTGATAAAAAAATCTGGTGATGTTTTTGAAATCAGCACAATAAAAAAATAAAAATCAGTTGTTACCGGCAGTAATTTTTTTTCATTTTGGCCAACAAGTTTATGGACAAACGTAATACTACCACATACCTAGAGATTTTATATAATTTCTGCATCTATAAATAAGCTTCAAGAAATACATTTTGAAACAATATAAAAACAAACCTCACGTAATTAGGTATTATACCGTCAAGAAATGTGGGAGGAAAATTGAAATTGCTCTTAGAATGAAAATCCTAACGGAGAAATAATTAACATAGCTTATTTCCCTTTAGTTGAAATACTTGTTCCGTTCCGTAGAGCGAATTACTGCAACACTCCTGAAAACAAAACACCACGTCTCATTATTTTACAATTTATTATCGTGTTTAGGTGTTTACAACAATGTTTACAGTTATGTTTACAGTTTACACCGGCACGCGTAGCGAGGCGTAAATTACAGTGTCGCTGAAATATTTCAAATTGGTAGACAGTTTGGTGTGGAGCCAATATCTGGTCACCGTGCGCGGCTTACACAGCCATTGTTTATATTTCCATGCAGACGGCATGCTTGTTCGGTGTCGCCATAAATTTGTCGCCGAAATCTCTCAATTAGCCGACGCGGATCTGATCGGAGCCAATTTCCATTTCGTACTTTCACTTTCCGTTCGTGACGATTTTAATTTTACGCTGTGACCAGAAGTTAGTAATATTTAAATAATTTTGTTCTTATTAAAATATTTTACTTGTTTGATTGAAATCAAACGGATCGCCATTCGTCTTTTATTTCTTACCCTCATCCCAACTCAGTAGTGCTAGGGAGCTGCATCGTATAGGAGCATTTATGAATCATCGTGCATCGTGATGAATCCTGGGTTTTAGCTGAAGTAAAGGGCAATATTACATACAAATTATTACTAAAAAAAACAATTGTACATAGCCAAATGTTTAAACTACTTGATTTATATAAATTATTTATAACAAAAAACATAATTCACACTTGTGAGTGTAAACTTGAAAGTGTAAATTTTTCTTACAGTTTCGGAAATATGTAATTGACATTCTACGTTTAAGATATTATAATTGATTGCATTACTTATTCATTTGGAATTAACTTTGTGAAATAACACAATGATTAAAACATTAAAATAAAATACTTGTATGGTTAATTAATGATAACACGACTAGTTTCGAGAACTATAGATGTTTTCATCGGGACATGTGAAAATACGGTTTGTGTTTAACTTAAAAAGTTGTATTACAGAAGTGTTTAATTTTTATATTTAAAACGTAATTTATTTCTACGTCAATCTAATTTAGTATTCTATGTGCAATTAAGCGTGGACTCAAAAAAATCACAAATTTGTTCTTATGTTACGTGTTACGGATATCTGTATTGGTTGAAATGATGGACACCACAAATTTAGGGGACGATTTCCGTTCTCACGGAAGGATTCAATCGGAATTCCCGTCCTGCGTAAATTGGATTTCACGAAATCACGCCACAGGCACTGGCTGGTATAAAAGCACCTTTATTGAAATTATTTTAACATTAGAGACAAGCCAATTTACAATTCATAGTGAAATATTTAATGCTCTCTCCGACACGTTTTTCCGCCATATTTCAATATTGATTTTAAAATGTAACGAAGGAATTAATACAAGCCATTAGGAATATTAATATTATAATCTTCCTATTTTTCATCTTGGTCGTATCTCTTACGAATTGGCTATCACCACCCCACAGAAATATCAGTTTTCTCTACTTTACAACTATGAATAGTAAATAAATACTATTCGAAGCTCTAAATTCGTGATTTTACGTTTTATAACTTAAAAAATAACGTGTTTTAAAATCATTATATTTCTTACTAGTTGAAATATCCGGCGTTGTCGGTTTTCAGGTCCGGTTTATAATTTCACTGGGGTTTTATTTAAGTACCTACTTGCTTTTTGTTCCAACCTTAATAATGTTTCTTATGCCCGGTTGTTTCATCGTTAGCAATAGTTGAAAATCGATACTTAGGGTAGCAATTGAAAAAAAGGAGTTTTGTATGGCTATTACAACTGATTTTTAACTATTAATAATGATCAAACAACCCGGCCTTAATATTCCATTTAAATTCAAATTGATTTCATTGGGTACCTTATAATATGTATAAGGTTGGTACTTAAATAACAGTGCTTCTATTTTATAAATTTCTTCCACGACTTTCATATGACAACACAAGTTCAAATAGTGAATGCCTTACGTAAAGGAATACCTATAAAAAAATGGGTGTGAGAGAGGTTTAAAAAAATTAATCTAGGTTAAATAGGTGATTTGCAAACACCAGATTTTGAATATTCGTAGGGCTCATGATTCTACACCATATGTAAAAGAAGATTAGGAACATATAAGAAAGTCCAATTTTGCTGAAATTCTGTTTCGTGGTTTACTGGGTTGTTCACTTGAAATGCACTTTTTTTTGCAAATTATTATAAATTACAACATTTTGAGTGTGTCCAAATACTTGTTCACAAAATCTGGATAAAAATAAATAATATACAAAAACTGTAATTGGGAATTATCTCCAATTACAGTTTTTTTTCTTCATATTTTACATCTCACCAATAGATGTCTCTAGTGAAGTTCTAGTGATTCAAGAACAAGTTTTATAAATTGGTTCATATATATATATATATATATTTATATATATATATGTATATATATATATATATATATATATATATATATATATATATATATATATATATATATATATATATATATATATATATATATATATATATATATATATATATATATATATATATATATATGAGCTTCCAAGAATTTGAGTAGTGTGGTTATCGATAATGGGTAGAATTGGTGAATGTTACACGTGCGTAAAGTGATCACTTAAACATGCCTATGACGGTCGTCAGCCCCGTAAATGCCCAGACTTCCATATTCTTCTTCATCTTTGATGAGATGTCAAAAGATAATAATAATAAATAATAATAAAAACCCTTATCCGCACCCAATGGTGCATAGGGCACTGCATCATATAAACGAAGTGTTATTTTGATCATTAACACATGAAGGAAAGGTGATCAGCCCTCCGCTTCAGGTACCAGTCCAAGGTAATCTTGAATAAATATAAGAGTGAAAATATCACTTATATTTATTTGACCCCCCCCTGGGAATCGAACGCGGGACCTCCAGTACGGTAGCCATTACACTACGGAGGCGGACATAATATTATAAATTATTTTAAAAACAAAACAAATACTTCTTAGGAGATAAAAGAGCGATGTTAACTGTTGAGATACGGTTTGGTAGTGCCCTTACGAGGCGAACAACAACAACAACAAAAATCTCTTGTAGAATTATATATCGATTTTCATTTTTTATAAGCTCTTGGTATCATTACTGGTAGAAATATGAAATATTTATTCGAAAGCGTGTATCGAGAAATTCCCGAAACATTCCTCAGTACCTGGAATTTTAATTATTTCTTCTCTCGAGCGGATTTGAACATTAATAAGTCTATTGAAGTGAACGACCCATGAAAAGGGGAATATAATTAGCACTAGGGGGTGAATTAATACTAAGAAAGAGGTAAGAGATAATGACTTCCAGTAGGAATGCTTCAGTATCATTATATCACTTTACAAAATACGGATGTATTTAACTTAGTAGTTCTGCGAGGCAGAATATTCAGCCGCTGTAGTTCACACTTGATAGAGAGATGAAATTGCTGGGTTCATGATTAAATACTTAAGATTCTCAACATATCTACAAAAGCTAAATGATATAAGTGAAAGTTATATCAATACGGAATCAATTTCACAATAAAGAAATTATAACATTTGCTTACATTCCTTGATGGAACTATATTTTATATAATACCGTCGTCACTGACATCATCAGACTGGTGATGTTCGGAACAACGAAACTTGCTCACTTTATATTACATTTTGAGTGTGTCCAAATACTTGTTAACAAAATCTGGATTATCTCCAATTACAGGAGTTATTTTCATATTATTTTTGACATCTCATCAAAGATGAAGAAGAATATGGAAGTCTGGGCATTTACGGGGCTGACGAGGCTGATAGGCTGGTTTAAACGTCCAAACTTCCATATTCTTCTTCATCTTTGAAGAGATGTCAAAAATAATATAACGTCAAATTATAGTTGTTATTTTATTAAATAAAAAAAAACATTGTTTGATTGATCTATCCCGTATTTTCTGATTTTAATATTTGTTTAAATGTTTAAAATAATTAAAATGTTTTAGGTAAAATCAAACGTAGATAATGTAAATTCAATAAAGGTAGTTTCCTCAGAATCAAAAAACCACTCCGTTTCACCCTGATGTAGAAAAAGGAAGCAAGAAAAAGCAAAGGATACACAAGAAGCTCCCGATAATTTTGTCCGAGGGAATGTTTACCTCTAGGGCATGTGGAAAAGGAAGTCTCTAAATAGAGTACGAACTGGAGTTAGGAGGAGAGAGGAGAGTGATCGCTCACCATCGTTGTTTGAGCAGAAGAAGGAGACTTTTTTAGAATTTTTGTGTTTTAATTATTTACAAAAATAATTCGATTGCATACTATTTCTATGAGCCTAAGAGGCTCATTTATCAGAAATAGGTATCAAATTGTGGTAGAGTGGGTTAGAACCGAGGGACTCAAGAGCCCACGACACTAACCATGGGACCACAACCCGACACAATAACCAGTTGACTTTTTTGGTATCTCAACATAGATGAAGAAGAATATGGATGTCTGGGTTTATGTCCTTTCACAGGCTGGATTCCACTCATGATTGACAACGACACTACTCAAATTTTTGGATCTCCTAGATATATCATTAGTCTCATGACACAGTACATATGAGTTCACAACAGCCATCCATGTTTTTATTGAGAAAGCTTTTATTCGGCAGAGACCTTTTATTTGAATGTATGCTAGATCTGAACCTCGTACTGGGAAACGCTTGAAAATATAATATTCATTTTTTATGCAGCTTGTGAACAAGTATTTGGACGCACCAAAATGTTGTGAACTATTTGATGACTCAACAGAGTCCATGCATATATATTTTTTTATACGAAACGAAAATGGTTTGACTTTGTTGAGACGTCTCATTCATCGTGGTCGTACAGGAGAAAGTGATAAACTACCGAAACGTAAAATGTTCAGGAGGGCCATTTTAGTCACTTTTGCTTGGCAACAAAATAAACATCAACGCAGTTCGTCATTTCTACCAAGTCAATATATTATATTTCCAAGATTAAAATTCTTCGGGATGTTTTTCAGGGCAATATTAAGCTAGTAAGAAATCAAATAGTCAATGATTACGGTTTTGTAAAAAATGCACTTGGTCACTTTCTCCTGTATGACTACGATATCTTAATAAAACATTTTTTAATTTAATGCGAAATAGTATTTTTTCCCGTTCGGTATTGTCGTGAAGTATTCAAAACAATTGTTTTTAAATTGTAGCTAGGTGTGCGTAATTGTGACTCACAATAATACAATTAAATGGAAAAAATCCAATTAACGAAAGCAGTTTCCGCAAAATGCTTTATTGGTGTTGAAAGAAAATCTTAATGGACTCTTAGTAGTATTTACTTGTTGCAAATGGATGGTAGTTTTAGTAACTCCGTTCAACAAAAAGGAAGTTTATTTTTTTATGATTTGGTTAGAACTGTGGAAGAGCTGAGTTCAAATGATGGCCTTTGGTCCGCTTAATCGAGCGCAACACTTGAATATTACGGCGGCCCTTTTTAGGGACACGTTTTTTAAATTGAGTCTGATTATAAAACTAATCATTATATTAAAAAAAAAAACTTTTTGATGAGTAGCGTATCTCAATTCAAACACATGCTACGGTATTAATTCTTCTTCTTCTAACCCTTATCCGCACCCAATGGTGCAAATGGAACTGTATAGATTGACGCAGTGTTATCTTGATCCTTACTTACACGAAGGCGAGGTGATCACTTATGCGCTTCAGGGACCAGTCCAGGGTAATATTAAATAAATATTAGAGTGAAAAGTTACTAATATTTATTTTCACCCCCCTGGGAATTGAACTCGGGACATCCAGCTCGGTAGCTAAACACCCTAACCATTGCACCACGGAGACGGACGGTGTAAATTTCGTAGTATATTTAAACAGTAATACATATTATCTCATTAATTGATTCGGCTATATAGTTATATCTGTCTGTTTTTAATTTAAGTTTTATTTGGTAAATACTACTATCTCTTACAATCTATTGTAACATGTATTTTGATATATTTATTTTTTGTCACAATATATTTATTTTTTGGTTAGCTTCATATTTAATATTTACTTATTACTTATTACGTATTTACCAAACCGTGATTGAAAAATTTAATTAAGTAAACTAAATAAGAATAGAACCACAATTAGTTTATAAACCAAGCCATGGACCTGATTCGCTTAGAAGCTCTTGAAACCTTTCCAGCAAATTAGTTCACCTCTTGTAATGAAAGGAGAAGAAGCAGAGGGAGAGGGTAGAGAGAAAGGGAGAGGGAGATAGAAGGATGCTGATGGAGGATGCACCATTACACCCATCTTCCTAATGTCCCACTCAAAACACTGTCCACGGATATCTCATTCTATGTCTTTAACCAAAAATAAATACCTCCTTTCCTCGAAAAATACTATTTTATGACGAAAACTTTTAAGCTGTGATAGAATAAGGAATTTAAGGGGATTTAAACCTGATTTTAAAATTGGTTTATCATTCTTTATATGATGCAGTAGAAATTCGTTTTGCTATGGTGTCCCATAGTAATATGATTTAAGATGCATGAAAACAGAGAGACAAGTTATAGAAACCTCAAAAAAAGCTTTGGCTCTTTCGTCATTTTATGAGGGGACGAAAATGTATCTATCGTTTTCATCATCACATTAATATCCAAGACTTTATAAGCGCCCTTGAGGTAGTATTATACGAAAACGACGCTACATAAATAAACCAAACATATTATTATTATAAAAACAAAGTAAAAAATAAGAAGATGATTGCCAACCTTCAGCGTTGAATGACACTATAAGAAGAAAAATTAGATTCACAAATACCCAAAACAAATTTGCCATATTATTTTGATGATGATGAAATCAATTATATACTTGTATTTTCTTTGTGTGGAAATTTTTTGAAACCCTAGTTTATCATTTCAATTTTGAATTGTGACGTTATTCTTGCAAATGAGCAGTTTATAAGTATATGTATGTGATTCTACACAAAAAGTCTACTATCCACGCCCGAAACCTTAGGAGCGCCATGTATTTATTTAAAAAAGAAACAGTATCCTTTCAAATAAAATTGAATGAATCATTTTATAAAAGGCTCGCTTATAATACTTCAGGGGTGTAATTTGGGCTCACCTTGAAGGCGTAATTCGATATATGGTATGTATGTTACCGCTTGGTCGCGTGGACTCTACCAAATAGTGAATGAAAATCCCTTTGTAAGGAATAATACAACGCAACGCACATTTGATGAAAAACAAACAAAAAATAAAGCATCGAAAGGTTTCACATCTGCCGGTAGGGTGGTGTGCTGTATCGCGCTGCAGTAATATGAACCTTATAGGTGATAATCTGGATTGGGTAAATATTGAATGTACCTATTTGTTAATATGGAAATTTAATGCTCAATTATACGTTTATTCGGTGCAGGGACTGTTGTTATTATAATCATATTCACATTCGTGATAAAAATATATTTTGTTAAATATATAAAATGTTTAATTATGTTTATAAGAGACAACATAGTTTGGGCATTAGAATGCCTTTTCTACTATATTTTATCTTTTTAGTACTTCTGAGTATCTCAGAACCAAAAATGATAAAAGTATTTTAATATGCTGATACAAGAGAACAAAATATTTCGAAATTGTTAAAGGATTATTTTTAGAAATTATTTAATCTTAAGTAATGGCACATAGGACGCAGAGAACTTGATCATATTGTGCATTAGGCAATCACCGTGATAACATATAGAAAAATACCAAAAAACTCTTGGATGCTGCAGGAAGAAAACATGACTCGAAGACATGGCCTAGGTGATGTTACCCAAGATAGAAGGACCTACATTCTGAGGACGAGGAGAGCTGACCACAACAGCCCACAAAGAAGATAAGTTGAGATAGAACCAGGAAGAAGTTAAATAAGTCATAAAATGTGATATTACAAAATAATATCAATGAGAGAGGCAATGAATAATACATATTTCGTAGTAGACAGTTTTGAGAAACGGTTTTATAGTAAATCAAACTCGTATGTACATATATGCATTTTTTTGGTAAAAGTAAAATATTTATGTTACAATATTTATTATAAATCACAAATTTCTTTTTCTTTAATTCACAGGAATGAACGACTAATGGCCCTTAAAAGAAAAATACACGTACAAATGTATTGAATATTTTGCAATACCTTTGTAAAATAATGTTTAGGCATGCCGATTTTTCTCTAATATCTGGCTAAACTATAGTATTCCCTACTTTAAATTAGTTCTGAAAAAAGAATATAGTCAGAAATAGTTTTTGCTGGGGAAAACATGGTTTTAACTGAATTTGGGTTAACGGTAAATATACTCATACATTGGCATTACATGAAATGTAATAACTGCAAGTTAATTGTTGTAGTTTACCCTAAACCGCTCATTATATGCATTTTGGAAGCTGCTCCGGTTCAGCCTTAATTGCCAAGACACGTGATTTTAATAGCAAAGTATCGCCGCAATGTAATTATTGTGGCCATAAATGTGCTGGAATGTGTGAAGAACGGGAAGATTCGGTACCCCCGCGCCACTCGGCAGATGATGCGGGTTCAGTGCCCCAATACCGACAGATGGAACTTTCAATTCCAGGGGAGCGAAACCACACACATATATACCATAAGCTGCTAGTATTCAGTAAAGTGGAAGTTTTATCATTTACAATATTTTAAGGGTCCATCACGAATCTGAATTATCTCCAATTATAGGAGTTATTTATCAAATTATTTTTTGACATCTCAACATAGATGAAGAAGTATATGGAAGTCTGTAATATGAATGTGATTATAATCCAGGATTCGGACCTCATAACAATGAAAAGCTTCTTTCATCTCACCAATAGATGTATCTTATGAAATTCTAGTTATTCAAGTCAATGTTTCGAAATTGAATCATGTATATATATATATATATATATATATATATATATATATATATATATATATATATATATATATATATATGCATATATATATGTATATATATAAATATATATATATATATATATATATATATATATATATATATATATATATATATATATATATATATATATATATATATATATATGTATATAGAACTTCCAAGAATTAGAGTAGTGTGGTTGTCAATCATGGGTAGAATTGGTGAATGTTACACGTGTATTAAGTAATAATTTAAACTACCTTACGACGGTCGTAAACCCCGTAAATGCCCAGACTTATTCTTCTCCATCTATGTTGAGATGTCAAAAAATAATATGAGTTATATCATTTTTCACCTTCCACAAGTATACTGTTTTTTTCCACATACATTTTATATGACTAGTGACCGAGGTTACCGATATCGTCAGATTGATTATGTCGGTAACGATGATTCTGGTGACTGGTCGAATAAAATATGTTTGCAAAAAAATATACAATTGTTATTTTATTATATTAAAACATACCATGATTATCAACCCTCAACGTGAAGAGATACAATTAGATGAAGAAAAATAGAAAATTTGACATACCTTATATTTGATATCCTTTTTCCAACTAAATTTGCATTTTAATTTTTTTTAACCGTTCTTTTCTCACTCATTCGTTCCACATGTTTAAACCATCTCAACACACCTTTCTTAATTCTATCGATAATGCTTATGCCTTGCATTCTTTCCTTATTTCACAGTTCAAACATCATTCATTGTTTTGGCGCACACTCGTCTGAGAGATCGCATTGACCGCATTCAGTCTACTTTAATCCTTAATTCAGTCTAATTTAAATCTATAAAGAAAATGTATCGCCATGTAACGAAGTTTGATATTGGTCGTGTACAAAGTGTTGTCGACCCCTCGGCCGAATTCCTTAGCGCCAATCGTCGACCGTGCTTCCTAAATAAATTTATTTATGTGCATTTACTGGCAATAGGAAGGCCCGTGGTAATTGGATCTGCCGCCCTTTGAGGTATTCTGTTACTCCATTTAGCGGATGTATGAAATTGAATGTTTAGATTAACCCAAGGGCACAAATATTTGAAATTTTAAGTGTTACGAGTGTCAGGAAATTGGAGATGGAACATTTTTTTGAGTTGTTTGACATGCACATTAAGTATAGATTTAGTATGTTGCTTAGATGAGGCGTTCTGCTGCAGTTAATAATAATAATAATAATTTTGGATAATTTATATAGCGTCATTTTCGTAAAATACCATCTGAAGAGCTCTTTTACGGATATAGATTATGATATGAAAATGATAATGATAGATAAAAAAAAACAATATTAAAGAAAAATGTCGTCAATCGGTTGAGTCTGGAGGCGGGAAAGTGTTAACATTTGGAGAATGTAAACTGTTAAATGATATTTATAATCGTAAGTTAGAATCCATCTTTTGCAAATAAAAGTGTATTCGTGTAACCTATGGCAGAACATAACAGAGTTCTAGCGCCAGTACTGATGCATAGAAGCCAAACTTGTCATTGCCAAAATATCTTTCTTAGCCGTCCTCGGTATATTTTATAACACATTAGCCAAATATAATCCTGCGTTATTCTCTCGTCATCCAATCACAGCACATGTCCAAACCATTTAAAAAACTCTTAAGTACAGATACATATGCAGCTAATTAAGCAAGCTTGTCTAACTGTATACATTTGCTTGAAGTGAGCATGCTCGTTTACATTCATAAGCAAACTTATTCAGAAATGCTTAGAGAACACCCCTCCCACCCGCACTACAGATAGCATGCTCAAGAATCAAACGACTGTCCATTTTTGAGCATGCTAATTTCTAGTGAAGTACACACATAATTACTAAGTAATATTTTGCTCAATGATAGAATGCTTTTATGCTAGTAATGAGCGTTTGTATCTATACCTTTACTAAATATTTTCAATCATCCTCGACTCAGCCTTACATTCCCTCTTAATACATTTATTTTATTAATTCTGCTATAAGATTTTACATGCATTCGTCTAAGAAATCGCATTTCGACTGGATTTACTGCTATTTTTTTAAACATGCTTTGTTTTTAAATGGAGCAAAAGAGATAGCGGTAGCGAATTCGCAATATCATACACTATAATTTTTGTAGACGTTCACATACAGGGTTTGAGGTTTTTAAAAATTAATTTCTCATCGCCTAAGGATAAATACTGCAACAAATGTTTAAATTGTATAAAATATAATAATATAAGGGAAAGTAAAAAGTGAGTTTTAAAGTATTCAATTTATCGGTAGAAGTTTAAATAATCAAATATTTATACTGAGCCCTGAAATATGACACGATTTTCAAACTTTCCTTCTGGATTTAAAGTAAAATGAATAAATTAACCTTTTTTAAAACTCTGCTTAATTTTGTAATGGGTCATTTGTTTCATTCCGGATTTTCAATATTCCTTAATAATAATAATAATAACCCCTTAATTCAATAAATAATTCTGCAGCAATTTCTACGTTACATAAAAAATGAGTTACTTTAGTGTCGAGATCCATGCAAGTTTTTGTACATCATTTATTCAACTGTAGATAGTATAGGTGGACTCGAAAAAAAAGTTATTGGTTTATTATAATTAGTATTTGCAAAAACTTTCGAGTGGAATATGAAATAGGTCATCTCGGTACCTTTTACAAAGGACGACTCTTTTAAACTAAATTTAAATAACGTATTCACTTTAGTAGATACGTTTACCTGTAATAACACGAGATATGCTGAATTTAAGGTCATTGATAGGTCATATTATTTTGGCATACATTTGAGGCTTAATATAAATCTATGCATATTGTCCGTAGCGGTACTCCCTTCGTAATTCGTCGAATTTTATAAATTATTTATACGAGAAATCTTATATTGCAAAGGCGGTTATTTTATAAATATTTATAACATCTTTTACTAACTTTCGTAATTTTTTAATGAATTATGTATGAGAATTTAACAAATGAAAAGAAATCGAGAAGTTCCAAATAACGAAATAAATTTAGATTCTGACATTTCCGCTGTGCCAACTACTCTTTTAGGTCGAAACTTTTAAATATGAGTTTTTTATTTTAAATTATGTTAAAGAAAATGACAAAAATAAGAAAATTGTTACGTGGTGACCTTTTCTAGAAATTATAAAGAAATTTAATTATACCGTTCCCCGACTACCGTCCACATGGGAAATCAATCTCAAAATCTTAAATGTTAAGAGTTTGATAAGTAAATTTATTTTCTAAAAAAGTATTCTCTTAAACAGTATTCTTTCTAACCTAAAATAAATATTTCAATATTTACTATCTACAAATAGATGTATATAGTATGTGTGTAACTCTCCTATTTGTTTCCAGCAGTGAACTGAACTTTTCAATGAATGAGTGCGGTATCATAGACAGTTGTCATGTGCTTGAGATAAAAAAAAGGGTTGTTATTCATACCTATACGTTAGGAAATGGTACGATTTTTGAATAATAATAAAGCCCTGAACCTGATGCCAAGTAGACGAATGCACTCATCAGTGGGCGACTTTATAAGTAGGCGGTTTTCTAAGTAGATTTAATATTTTGTATTTGCGTATTCTAGTCATTAATATCATTATTAACGTTTACACGTTGGGTATTTTTCTAAAGAGGGCAGTGTGGTTTTTGTCGATGATTTTAATTGTGAGATTTATTCTTATTGTTTTTGTTAATGATTCTCGCAGTTATTTAAAAAAATAAAAACGTGAAGTTACTTTTCGACTAGTTACTTTATGTCGATTTGCTTGCTGTATATTAATATAAATAGGAGGTCAGAATGAAGTCTCAAATTAGATTTAATAGTAATTATTGATTAATTAAAAAACGTGCAGTTAAAATAATAAAAGTTTTCGGGAAGGTTGAGACAATGGTTTCGTACCATTTTTTCCTCCTGCTATTTTTTACTTACCGAACGAGGTGGTTTAGGTATGGTGAATTCTACGCAATCAGTTACCAGAAAAAGGCGTGGGTTTAAATACCTTTTCAAATAAAAAACCAACTCTATTGATAAGAAACTCATTACTGTCACCTTGTAGCAGATGTCGGGCACGCGAGCGCGATTATACATACTCGTACTATGCTACTGGTAATTTTAACTTCGTAAAAATAATTTCATGACAGCGACATATGGTATGCGAGGGATGCCACACAATAGACACTTTTCGGGATTCTTTCAAATATTTTAAACCCAGCAAAAAAAGGTACGTTTTTAGGTGGAACCTAATTAAATGCAGCAAGGAATCACAATGAAATTAAAATTAAATTTGACCACAATTTTACGCTATAGTTGGTTATAAATGTGGAAAAATAAAACAAACTACAAAGTATGTTTATAAAGTAATGTGGACATTGATAAAGTACAATAAAGATAACTTATTTATAATTAATGTTTCACGAGTAAAACAATTGCCATTACAATCAGTATTTTGTACATATTTATGAGGAAAACATATTTGATTTATGGTAAATTAAGTAAACGGATAGATAAAGTTCATAAATAAGTAAAGATATCTTAGAAACAATGTTCAATATATGCTAGCTTAGTATTAGTTCTACTTATGCGATGTACGCGTTGTAATACCGCTTACAGCGCACGACGTTCAACCACTTATTGATGCCATGTTCGCAATCAAGTGCAAGTTTACCGCGATTCTTTCTTTGGTTATTGTTGTTGTTAATTTTGCGGAATGTGCGAGAATTTTGTGCATATTTCCAATGCCATCGATCAGTCATCAGACAGTCTTCAGACCTCTGACGTACGAACTTGCCAGGAGAGGTCACCGGCTCGTTATTGGGACCCCTTACCCCAGTACCTCCAAGAATCCCAACATAACTGAATTGGACTGGTCATTCTTGCGAAAGACATGGTCAGAATCACTCAGTTTCAATAAAGTAGGAGAAAGCAAAATGGGACCATTAGATACTGCTAAAATATTCGGAAGAGTCGTTGTGAACATTGCTGACGGGGTTTTGGGTGATTCGCTAATTCAAAACATTATCAAGAACGAGTCCGAACATTTTGACCTACTTATTATAGAGTATGTCTGTTTTCCCGCTCTGTTTTCTCTCGTGAATAGGTTTAATGCGCCATTTATCGGTATAACATCTATGGATTTGATTAGTATTAATCACGGTATAGTGGGGAACACCCCCCATTTTGTGTTGCACCCTGATTTTCATTTTAACGAAGTACTTATCGCAAAGACGTTTAGCGACAGATTAGATCGCTTCAGATTAGGGCTGATTGTAGAATATTTATACAGGAACTGGATAATTCCTACTCAAAGTGATATCGTGAAAAAACATTTTGGTACATTATTTAAGAATTGTCCAGCGGAAGACGATGTGCCTGACTTAGTGCTAGTTAACGCTCATCCTGCACTGGGTTTCAGTAGGCCGGTAGTTCCTACATGTGTAGACATTACTGGAATTCACTTGCAAGATATCAAGCCTTTACCAAAGGTGAGAAGCGCAGTAAGGAGGTGTGTGTTATTATTCTTTATATTCGTACTTCACCGTTGATGAGTAAGTAAATGTCTGGGTATTTATACAAGTACCTACTGATATTGACATGGTTTGACTGTTAATAATCTTACACAATGCCCGACATTAACCATTCACATTTCAACTATAGATAACAGCACTGAGCTTTGCATTTTAATAATAATCAAAAATTATTTCTAATACTTTCGACATGTTTTAAATTTAAGCGACATGGTTGTCTACCATATTTGCTCAAAATGACCAGCTAATGACAGGTCGTAAAAAATGTAGCTTCTTTTTTTCAATCTCTGTAGCTTTTTTTTTACCTCTTTTGAGATATTAGTAAAATAGACGCCGAAGTAAATAATGAATTAAATACCCATAAGAAAACAATTATTTATTTTACAGATTTAATTTAAAGACCAATATTTGTGTACTTTAATCTCGTACCTACGTGTATTCTTTATGGTAGATCAATTTTAAGAGTAATTTAAAATTGTTTTAATTTAATAATTTTTTTTAAAGAGGAATAACCCGGAATTGCCTAACCTAACCTAACCTAACCTAACACCCAGACCAATTGAAAATAAATCATTCTTAATTTATTTTGCACTTCGCGGGAATCAAACCCGCGACGCCAGTTTCCCAGTCGAGCGTCTACCCAACTACGCCATGGCGCCTGTCCATACAATATATGTAACAAGATTTCATAGAATTTCTAGAATATTTCATAGCAATAAATGAGAATCCTTTCTTCCAACGTGTTTGCATTGTAAAAACTGATAAATCTGATATTTTATTGGCCGTGTAAGGTGAATAGAAAGTGACTATCCTTTTTTATGCTTTTAGGATATTCAACTATTTCTCGATGGGGCCGTGAAGGGTGCTGTATTATTCAGTTTAGGCAGTAACGTCAAGAGCAATTTACTCCCAACTAAAGTCATCAACACGATAGTTGAATGCTTTTCTGAACTGCCCTACAGGTTTCTTTGGAAATGGGAATCGAATGAATCCCTCGAACTCTCCCCAAATATCCGAACCTATTCATGGCTTCCCCAAACTGACGTACTTAGTAAGAACCATTAATAGAATATTCTTATTTGTTACAAAGGATTGTACGGCCATACGATTTTATTTATTATTTCACCAATATTATTAAAATATATATGGCATTGGAATTTTAATTTAATACTAAAGTAAAGTAAAATAAAGACATCCATCCCATCTCAATTGACGTATTCAAGTTGAGATATAAATAAAAATATGGAAAAACTTCAATAAACGAAGAAGTTACGGGACTACATTACAACATTTTGAGTGTGTCCAAATACTTCTTCACAAAATCTGGATTATCTCTAATTACAGATAAGATATGGAAGTCTGGGCATTTACGGGTCGTCAGCCCCGTAAATTCCCAGACTTCCATATTCTTCTTCATCTTTGATGAGATGTCAAAAAATAACTATATTTTAATATCAAGGAGCCAAAACAAGAAATGTTTCTTTTGTTTTTAGATCATCCTAACGTTAAGTTGTTCATATTTCAAGGAGGATATCAGTCTCTCGTAGAAGCAGTTACTTACGCTGTTCCTGTGATAGGAATGCCGTTCGTAGCAGATCAAATTTTAAATGTCGAAAAGATCGTACTTTACGAAATCGGGCTGAAATGGAATCTGGCAAACATTGAAAAAGATCGTGTGAAAAATGACATTGATTCAGTAATAACGGAACACAAGTAAGTAGTTATTTAATAACTGATCGTGTCAGTCGAGGATATCAAATTCAAAATTAGAATTCAAAATGACATATTTATTTCTATATTTATAAAATTATTATCTTATAGACAGTGTCGAGAGGTAGTGTTAATATTTTGAATGACAGTCAAGTGCACAGTATATTAGATTAAATGAATATAATTATTATTATTGAGGAAGACCGAGAAAAACTTGACACGATCAGGTATACCAAATACTTGAAAGCGGTCAGGTTAGGAGTCGAAACAATTGGCGGGTATGTATTAGGAGATGCATGAACGTGGAAGAGGCGAAGAATGCAAAGACAGAGTGGTGTGGCGTTCTATTTTCTCTACCTACCCCTGCGGAAAAGCGGCGTGATGGTAAGTTAGTTAGTTAGTTTAAAATCATTTAGATTTAAAAAATATACATCGGAACATTTCGTAAATTTGATTAATTTATTTAGGTTTTTCGTATATGTATTTTTTCCATCGGAATTGTTTTACAGAATTAATACACACACGCATATATTTATATATATATATATATATATATATATATATATATATATATATATATATATATATATATATATATATGTGTATATATACACAAACACATATATATTTTTAGTAATAATATTATAAGAACTGGCTAATTAAATAAATTCCTTATCAGTCGTAATGAATGAACAATCTTAGCCAGACATTAAAATAAATGAAATCGATTTACCGAAAAACTAATAAGCTCTCCTATTCGTTTTTTTTTTTTTTTTGATATTAAATAAAATAGCTTTGCGTGTAGTAAATGTCAAAAATGTAATTTTCAGATACAAGGATAATGTTTTACGACTGTCAAAACAATTGTACGACGCTCCACAGGCCCCTTTGGAGCGGGCAGTTTGGTGGACGGAGTATGTCATCAGACATAATGGTACCAAGCACCTGAGGTCCCTGGCCCCTCAAATTACGTGGATTCAGTTCTTTTATCTTGATATTATGGCTTTTCTTTTTGGCTGCTTGTTATCGTGTCTACTGATTGTGTATTGTGTCGCCAAATTGTTATATCGCTTTATAAAGATGTTTGTTTTCACCAAATATTTTGTAAAGAGCAAAGAGGATATTTCTAAACGAAAGAAAGATTAAGTTCATAAATTAAATGTGTAGGATGAAGTAAACGATATCATTTATTACGTTTTTACATACAAAAAATAAGGATTGTAAAATGAATTAATACTAACATAAATATCGTTGGCTTAAGGTCCACTTTCTGAACCGCAGTAAGCGCTTCCATTTTTAATGAATTACGTACTTTGTTAAATCGATGAATTACCGTAATTTTTGGTGAAACTCACTTATTTACCTCGCAGCTCTGGCTCAATATTTTTAAAAGTCCAGCGGTAAGGCGAACTGATTAAGGATCAATATAGTCATATCGTTTTGTGTATGCTGTATTCTAGCATTTTTTGTATCAGTATGTGATGGAAGCGTCCATCACATGCTATTGCCGCTGTTAATGCTGTGAACCTCAAACTTACCTCAAGCAACCCTTGTCAAAGCAAAAACCTATCTGCCAACACACAATTCAAATAATTGTATCAAAATTACAAATTTATCTCTTAATTTTGAAATGGTTACCGTCATAAACTTTTATTTTTTGGTTTGTTTTATATTTTTTTCTTCATAATAATACGAAAAGAGAACATATCACATATTTTATTCTGTATCAAACTTTTCGCCGCCTCCTTGACGTTTTAGTCACGAACTCCCCACCCCATCATTTCTTGCGGACCACTTTAATAAACACTGATTCAGATTATCAAACAGCTGACTGAAAAGCAATCCTACAAAGTAAAAATACGATTTTGAACTCGTTATATTGAAATTGATCTGAAAAAAAGAAAAAAGATCACTTTTGCAACCAGGAACACGTGAAACAAAATATAATAAACAAATCTTAAATAATCTGGCTCCAGTACATATTTCATTGCTTTTTTTGTTTTAGCCGAAAATATGATTTATTTTTCCAATAGAATAATTTAGGTCATTTCGAAAATAATTATCTGTCACATAGGATAGGAGGGTATTCCTGTCAAATTTAAAGGAGAAAAGGAGTTCGTTCATTCAATGTCCAATGTCCAATCAGGAACGATGTCAAAACCCTTTGATCGTGACATTTTGACAATACCATTCGAAAAATCATTCCTTTGTAAGTTGAATGTGTTATTATCTTAACCTTCCTATGTTTGGGAAAGGAACGGGAAGATCAGATCTGTCACGAGAGATATAACTCATTTACCGAAACTAGTGAACCGTTCAACTTCACTATTCACAGTCAATTCAATAAGGCTACAACACCTAAAAATAACTAAACAATATTTGCTCGAATTCACAAATTCTTTCAAATGATTGACCTTGTAACGAAATTCCAAAAAAACAGAATAAACCAAGCGAATGTTCGCCCCTGTATCCCACCCTTATACATTTACAAATACCATGTACTTTTATAAAATAAATATAATTGGAGCTTTTTTCAATAATTAGGATGTAAACTTATATGTTATTGTTCTCTGTTGTTATTAAATAAAATAAAAAATAATATAATAAAAAAATCTTCATAATCGACACTCAATTCGTTTTGTTAGATGATATTTTCAAAAACAAAATATTTAAAAAATAAGTATTACTTATTAAATACAACAATTTCTTTAAATCTATTGTGACAGGTGTATCGATGCATTCCCCGTCATTTCCCAACACCGTATGAAAACGAAAATGATACGGAATGCATCGAAACACGTGTCACAATAGATTTTTAGAAACAGTGGTATTTACTAAGTAAAACTTAAATTAAAACGGATTGATTTTACCACAAAGTGACTACCGAATCAATTAATGAAAAGTAAAAAAAATATTACATGTTTTGCTTCTGAACTTTCTTTATACTTTTGTTCGTTCTATAAACGTCAATTAAATATAACTAAATTGCTGTTATTTACATTTTGCTAACCAATACTAGTTTTAAGCAAAAAAAGAGATGATCTTTGGAAAAAACTGAAATGGGTATTTTGATAAATCATTTCAATAAATTTCTTTTCCTATAATTTTGAAAGAGATTTTTTTTATGAAAGCTTCCTTTTGCATTTTACGAAAATTGTGCTATATAACCTATCCTGTTATAAATTATTTTTATAATCGCAAGTAAGAATATTTTGAAAATAATTTCACCCATTGGAAACGCATTGAAAAATTATTGCAATTTAAATTTGCACTCAAATAAACATTGAAAAAAAATTATCCCACAGGATGTTTTACAAAACTTTCAATTAATTTTCTAACTAACTAACTAACCATCACGCCGCTTTCCCGCAGTGGTAGGTAGAGAGAATCGAACGATTCACCACTCTGTGTTTGCAAACATTCTTCGCCTCTTCCACTTTCATGGATCTCCTCATACACACCTGACAATTATTATGACTCCGACCCGGCCGCTTTCAAGTATTTGACATATTGACAGATTGTGCCAAGTTTTCCTCGGTCTTCCTCTGCTTCTTTTTCCAACTACATTCGCCTCATGAATTTGTTTAACCGTTCTTTCCTCACTCATGCGTTTCACATGTTCAAACCATTTCAACACACCTTTCTTAATTTTATCGATAATGCTTATCTCAGCCTTGCATTCTTTCCTTCTTCATCTGAGGGATCGCATTTCAACTGCATTCAGTCTGATTTTAACCTTCTTTTGGCAGCTTCATGCTTCGCTTCTGTACATAAGGGTTGGAACATAATTTTCTTAACGTCGAAATTGCCTACTTCTCCAGGGTTATATAATTATTATAAATTTTTATTAAATTATTTTAATATTGTTAAAAATATTATTACATTTTATTTTATGTAGATTACTACACTAAATATCTAATTCTAGTTACGCTGTGCGTCTCCAAAAAAAAATATTTGGTTTTGTAGGAGCTTAGAGAGGAACTTAAACAGAATATTAATTTATTTAATGAGAAATGACGTACATTATAAAAAAATACGTTATTTATAATCAAAAAATGATCGTAGGTTTTAAAGAGATTTATTTATTATGAAAAAAAATGTAGAAGATTATCAGATGTTTTTTGAAAATCGAAGTACAGAGACCATTGCATAGGGAGGCGTCCTGCCCAACATCTTAGCCATGCTCCAGTCCAAGAAGACCAAGAAGAAGGCGCAATAATACATACGGTGGTTCCACATTTCCCCCTTCAAACCCAGCCGATAGACGGCGTTTTTCTTTAATATCTTTTTATCTCTCATCGTTTTCATATCATAATCCATATCTGTATAAGCGCCCCTGAGGTAGTTTCTTACGAAAATACAGCTATATAAATCATCCAAGATAACTAACTAACTAACTAACCTTCACGCTGCTTCCCCGCCGGGGTATGCAGAGAGAATAGAACGCCACACTACTCTGTCCTTGCAAAAATTCTTCGCCTCTTCCACGTTCATGCATCTCCTCATACATACCCTCCGATTGTTTCGACTCCTAACCTGAGCACTTTCAAGTATTTGACATACTTGATCGTGCCAAGTTTTTCTCGGTTTTCCTCTGCTCCGTTTTCCAATTACATCATCCAAGATTATTAATATTTTTATAAATAAATGTGAAAAATATAATGTTGGTTCTGTACCATGAATACTGTTATATTTTCTCAATTTTCTTTATTTACTTATTTAATCTCACCGCACCGTAGTGCTTTACTTTCGTGAACATAACATGCACGTATTAATACACATACCACTTCTTCTGTAGTCGTATACAGTAGCGAGGAATCAAGACGTATCCTTTGTAGCGAAATATTCAAAAATGGCCTTTATTACGTTCGTGTCAAAAGCACAAAGGAGGGTAATTGAAAGCGCTGGAAGCCCCTTCCCTCACACTGCCCCCCGCCCCCCCTGCTGCTGCCCCCGCCCCTCACCAGATGCAGGCTAAGTAATCCAAATTGCACATTACCTCGTCACGGTTCACCGGAGGAAATTAAACCGGTATTTATGTTTACTTAGTTGCGCAAAGAAAAATTTGTCCCATTTTTGTCGGCGCGCAGGTAAATGCAGGGTGTTGATATTCTCACTCTCCTTAACATTCATCATTCACTTTGTGTAATATTGGTATTCATTGTTTTCGTAAATCAATATTCTGAGATAATAATGATAAATTTGGATAATTTATGTACCATTTTCGTAAACTACTACCTCGAGCGTGCTTCACTGTGAATGAATTGGGAAAAATAAGACAGTGGAAATGATTTCGCCAACAAGTACGTCTTTCGTTTTTTCTACAGATCATCTCACTCTCACTCTTTCTAACTACTAAAAGAACAGCAGTTCACGCCATCCGTGAAAGGAACATAAGGCTGAACTAAAGTTAGTTGAAAAATCACGACCAGATCAATCACAACCCAAGAGTCTACGTAATTGGATGGCATGTATGACTAGATGTTTAAGCGTAAAGGAAGCTAAGAGTCAGGACACAAAAGTGTGGCGTTTCATCCTCTCTGCCTACCCTTGTAGAGAAACGACGTGATGGTTGTAGTAGTAGTAGTAGAAATAATGTTGTTGGGATCGAAGGTGCTGAGTAGATAAGATAACTTATTTACAACATTTTGAGTGTGTCAAAATACTTGTTCACAAAATCTGGATTGTCTCCAATTACAGGAGTTATTTTCATGTTATTTTTTGACATCTCATCAAAGATGAAGAAGAATATGGAAGTCTGGATAAGAGTTTCTGCTTAATAAAAAGCTTCTTTACATCTCACCAATAGATGTCTCTAGTGAAGTTCTTGTGATTCAAGAACATGGTTTCTAAATTGGTTCATATATATAGAACTTCCAAGAATTTGAGTAGTGTGGTTGTCAATAATGGGTGGAATTGGTGAATGTTACACGTGTGTAAAGTGATCACTTGAACGAGCCTATGACGGTCGTCAGCCCTGTAAATGCCCAGACTTCCATATTCTTCTTCATCTTTGATGACATGTCAAAAAATAATAAGATACCTTATTATAACACGAGACTTTATTTCAATAAAACATGTTTATTTTACATGATTTTCCACCGTCTCTTTTACTTTAGATGTAAGTATGAATTAAAATTAATAGAATATCTTGTGTTGCCCCGAAGCACGTTAACTTGTCTGATACAGGATTTTGAGAGAGCTAATATCTAACAATATTTGGTTTTAATAGTGGGTAACAATGCCCTGCAGGGAAAAGGAATTTAAGGGATGTGGCAAACCTTGGAGAGAACATAAGTTTTTTGTTACTTAAGCATGTAAAATATACGTCTTTACACTTAAAGACATTTTTAAAATTACTCTTTTAATATAACATGCTTGTTATTTAACCAATATTATTAATATGAAAGAATTTATTTTGTGGTCACACATTTTTAATTACATAATCTTTTTTTTATATTTACTTTGTGTG